>NC_057727.1:19928925-20006379 GCF_004010195.1 Chiloscyllium plagiosum
GGGAGAAGGTGTCTCAAGTCCCAAATTAATGAACTAGATATTAAGTCCAGAAGGCTTTAGAGTTCCCAATCGGAAAATGAGTCCTTCCAACTTGCACTGAGCCTCACTGAAGCACTGCAGCAAGCCGGAGTCAGAGATTAGCCAGGGAACTCAGTGGGTGTATTGAAGTGACAGAAAACTGGAAGCTCAGTCTTTTTTGCAGACAGAACGTAGCTGCTGTGCAAAGCAGTCAACCAGTCTCCGCTTCATTTCCCCAATGTAGAGGAGATCACATTCTGAGCAGCCAATGCATTAGACTAGATTGTGTGAAGTGTAGGTAAAGCGCTGCTTCATCTGGAAGGTGTGTTTGGGCCCTTGGATACTGAGGAGGGAAGAAATAACTGGAATGAAGGAGGAGTATACCAGTGTCCTGGAGGGAATAATCCTTGTGTAAGGTTAGGAATATGTGTCTGATGGTGGCATCCTGCTGGAGATTGCAGAAATTATGGCTAATGATCCTTTGGATGTTGGTGCTAGTGCAATAGTAAATGAGGACAAGGAGGATCTTTTCGCTGTTGTGGGAACGAAGCGAGGGGGTGAGGGCTAAAATGCAATCATGAGTGAGACCAAGTTGAGGGTCCTGTGAATTACAGACATTTCAGAGGCCCCTTGTCAAAACTGGCATCATCAGAACAGATGTGATGGAAATGAGGGAACTTGGAGAATGGAATAGCAAAATCCAAGTGAAAAGATCAAAGTTTCAAGCATCATTCAAGCTGCTCGAGCTCATAAATTGAGGGTGTGAAGATTAGCTCTATCAAGCGAAGCTAACCTAAATGTCTGATGCATAACATATTTAGCCAATATTAATTAAGATTGTGCTGGCGAGTTTGACATTATATAGCCAATCTCCTCTCAATAAATCCTCGAGATAAATTTAGGATCATTTGAGAACAAGATCTCCCCATAATCTACAATTTCAACTGCAAACATGTCATAGGCTGTTTTGTAACTGTTTTGGAAATCGAAACCACCTTAACAGTTACTTTTGCTGCCATCACTTTATCTCCCTAATCATATTTAGCCTTTATCTGGTATCACTTCATAGTTTTGTCCAACTCACTTTTCCTAAAATTTTCCAACATCTTAACCTTTCAGCTGCACTCTATTCTAATTCAAATCACTGAACAATCCACACCAGCTTCTGTCGATGTTCACTTTTTTTGGGCACTGTCCCTCTAACTTCAAGATCACTGTCATCTAAAGGCACCAAAGTACACTGTTGTTTGATATTAGAACACTTGTTAAGTTAAAAGATTATAAATTAAGTTCCACTCCAGTATGTTGCTCAAGCTGACACATGTGCAATATACTGATGTAGTGCCATACTGTCAGAGGTACCATCTTACGGATGAGGCATTAATACAGATACTGCAAGACTATGAGCTTTGACAACATCCTGTCGATTTTGTGCTCCAATAACTGCACAATCAATGAGCTGTTCCTGCTCAAGTGGAAAATTGTACAAGTCGCAGTACAATCCAATTCCACATATTATCACTCCATCAGTGGCGTCAATCATTAGCTGTGTGATAAAAGATATTATTGATACTACTTTCAAATGGCATATATTCACTCAGCAATAGCCTAGAGTCTCCTACAGGCACTCAACTCTCAACCACTTTACTACAGACATGAACACAACAGCTGAACTCCAGAAGTGAGGCCGAAGTGGCTCTTCTTGAGATCAGGCAATATTTGGCAGAGTGCTATATCAAGAGGTCCTAGCAAATTGAAATAATTGGGAATGTCAGGAAAACTCTGCGCTGCTTAGTCACATGTAGCTCAAAAAGAAGATGGTTGTCGCTGTTCGAGGCCAATCACCCCAGCCGATGAGCATCATTGCAGAAGTTTCTCAGGCTAGTGTCCTTGGTCCAAGCATTTTCAGCTTTTTCATCAATGTCTATCCCTCTTCCTTAAGATCAAAAAAGGATCTTTTGCATCGTGTTCAGTACTGTTTCCAACTTCTTATAGCGGAGTAATCAGTGGTTACATATAGAAGACATGGACAATGTTCCGAGTTGGAAGCTGATCAGTGGTAAGTGACATTCACACCACACAAGTATTCGGCAATGATCATCACCAAGAGTGAATCTAACAATCTATCTATTGACACTCAACAGCATTACTATTGCTGATTTTTAAAAATTCCTTCATAGGATGTGGGCATCACTGCCAAATCTCTTATCATCAATACCTTGACCACTGACCAGAACCTTTAACTGGACCAGATATTTTGAAACTTTAGTTATAGGAGGTCAACGGTTGGTTACTCTACGATGAATAATCAATTTTCTCATTCCTCAGAATCAGCCTACTTTCCAGAAGATACTGGTCAGAAATTGTCCTGAATATTCTCCTGAATACTGCCACACTGTGGCAAGAGTGTACCATATACAAGAAGGAATGAAGCAATTCTCCATGGATGCTTTGACGGCATTTTCAAAACATTGGATTCCTACCACCTCAAAGGACAAAGATTTCATGCAGCCACTCAACTCCCTTCTGGAGTTCAGTACTCTTGTTCCTGTTTTTGCCGAAGCTGTAAAGGTTGTCTGGCAGAGTCCAGGCTATTACAGAATAAATATGAGAAAGCTTGCAGCCTTACATTGACATATTGCTGCAGAAGATGCGGGAAAGTGTTTGATTGCGGCAGAGGGGGTGTATTTGTTCAGAAGAATTGGGGACATCTGTTCTTAGTATCAATGGATCAGTGTAAATAAGTTGATAACACTAGTTCACTTGTGGAATGTGTGACAGTACTTCCTTCTCATGCCGGGGGCTAGAAGATTGCGCATATTTCACAGTAGAGTGTCAGATAACTAAATTTCAGTTTATATCGAAGACTCTTAACAAAACTCATACTCAATAGGAAAAGAACTTGTAATTTAATAAGCTGAGTGGAATATGCATATAATAGGACAATGCTGATAGATTTTCATGTATATCACACTGAGCAGATTTGAATTTATGAAGCTCAGCTCCCTCATATTGACTATTCTGAAATGTGAAAGTCTCATTACCCTTACAGGCTAGGAAAAAGCAAAGGCTGAAACTGACATAGTAAGGAAGTTGGAAGATGTTCATTTGTGTGTGTGTGTGTGTGTGTGTGTGTGTGTGTGTGTGTGTGTGTGTGAGAGAGAGAGAGAGAGAGAGAGAGAAAAAACATTCCTCTTTAAATGTTTTCACTGACTGAAGGGTTCAAGGGAGAGAGAGAAAGAGAGAGAGAGACAGACAGAGAGAGAGAGAAAAACAGATGGACAGACAGGCAGGATGGAAACTGGTGGAAAGATTAACTCTTTTTGATCTGATTTGAGTGAACACAGGCTTGTCATAGATTGAATGTATGTGTGTTGTTCCCTGGAGCTTGAGATCCGGGGCAGTTATGAATTTAATTTTCATTCTGGAAATCTAGATGATTTTTAAAACAAGCCATTTTGTAGGACAATGAGCTAGGTTACCTCATGACCTTTCCCACACAGTTTAGACTAGTCCCTCATTATGGTGTACTGTTAAAAGGGAAGGTTATCTAACCAAAGCAATCGGCCATGTGGGCCTGGCTTGATCAAGGTTTCCCACTTTGATGTGCATGTAGCTTAATTAGTCAAGCCTACTCAGTCCTGTCAATGAGTTTCTCTTCCTCTGTAAACTCTTGCCATTTTACTGCTGTATATCTGATTAAGGACATGTGGCATTTTTGTAATTTTAATACCAAATTCTGTATAAAGACAGCTTATTTGCAGCAGTAAGGAGAGTAGCCTGAGAGAGCTCTTAGGGGTAAGAGCTGGTGCCAATACTCTGCTGATGGCTTTAGAACCTCAGCTCAAGCCTGGCTTGTCAGTATCTATGTTATAGTGTAACACAGATGCAATTGGTACATGAAGGTAATAATTTAAACTAAACTGTCTGTAAGAGTTTTATATTCCAGGCTACCACAGAGTACGATCTCCAGGACGAACCAAGAGAGGCTTACTGGTCGAGTCCATCGGGGATTTCCTGAGCAGTCTCAAATAGGTACTTTAACAAATACACGTCCCTTGATTGCCCAATCGATGACATCTTCCCCTACTTAGTTAATGACTGATACTACTGGAGTGCCATTAAAGCACAGGAACATCATCATCTATAAGTTCCCCTCCATTTCACAATTATAATGTTATTTCTTCACTGTCTCAGGATCAAAATCTAGGAATTATTTCCCAAACGTATTATGGACAGCAACAGTTTAAAAAGATGGCACATTCACTATCTTCTCATAGGCAATTAGGTATGGGCAAAAATTTCAGGTTGGCTAACAATGCTGACATTCCATGAAATTGAATATTTAAAAAAACTTTCCCCTCAGTTAAATGTAAAAGCTTCTATCACAGTATTCAAAGAACAGTCAGGAATAATGAATTTTTGAACTACTAGCCTCCCTTTTCCCTTAAGCTTTGTAAGCATCTACATGCATCGCTCCAACAAGCCACTTTAAATTCCATCAGTCCACTGACCATCCATCTCATCACAGATTATCCAAGATTAATAAACTGTGACAGAAATCCACTGTGATTGTGGTGTACTACTCTACTTTCTTCCACTATAGTATTAGGAACGACTGACTCACTCATTTTCCTAAACCAGTCTTCTCCATTATCTCTAACTGGCAATGTCCTTCTATTTCATTCTAATCAATCTAGCTGATATCCATCTCCAGGTATGGCGACTCCTCCCTCCCCCACCATATCAACTAAAGATTCAATCCCAAATCACAATCTCATGGTTATCACTTTGTTTTCTCAACAAATAACACATACATGCAATTCATGTGGTGCATGTTAATGACAGCTGGCTATATATCGCTATCACTTCTCTCAAGCCACCAACACATACAGAGTATGAGAACAAAATACCAGAGCAGATGTAAATCTGAAGTTTTTTTTGAAAATGAGAAATGCTGAAATACTCAAACAAAATATTAGGGAGAGAATCAACAGCAATGTTTCAGTTCAATGATATTTGATTAGAATTGCAGGAAAGTAGGGAAGGAAGTGATTTTAATTAAGTCCAGACCTTTTCCGTTCTTTCCTTCCTTTCCACCATTGCCTGTCTCTCTGACAGTCACAGGAAAACTCATTCATGACTTATCGGTTTTTGACAATATTTGTGTGGACAATGGACTGATGGAATTTGAAGGGTGGTATGCAAAATAAACTCTTGCCCATTAGTTCTTAACTCACCTCAATCTTTCTCTTCCTCTATACTTGCTCATTACCGGTTGCATCTCTTATATTTTCTAGTTTTATTGAAAATTTATTGACCTGAAACTTTAACTGTTTGTCTCTTTGCAGATGCCGCCAGACTTGGAGTTTTATGCTTTTTTATGTCACATCCACATTGTTGAGGTATCCATCTGACGATAATTTCAAACATGCATCACAAAGACCCATTTAGTTTTAATGCAAACTAAATGTTCCACTTGTTGCTAATGATGCCATCCTTCTGTCCAAGATAGAATTTGTTTGGATAGAATTGTCCGCTACTTGCTATTGTTTTCAATGCTGTAATAAGCTTCACATTTTGTTTCTTCTGCAGCATGTCCAATTAATATCTCTAAATTTCTTACCTTACTCCAATTGCTGTAACTGCATCCACATTATTATGACACGCAGAATTAATTATTCCAATGTCAACTTTGCTGGCATCCCAGTTATCCACTGTCCACAAGCTCAGACTTGGTCAAAACACATTAACTACATTCTAAGCTAAGTTTCACAATCCCATCAGCTTGTTTTCATGAACATTTTTTGGCTCCTCGTTCTCCAAAACAGCCAATTCAATTTTCTTCTCTTTACCTTCAAATATCCCCAGAGCTTTGTGCTCATCTCTGCAAATTCAACTATTTGCAATTCCAGCAGCCTGGTTTGATAGAATACAGACACTTTGCAGTTATCGCTGCTAAAAAACAAAAGTAATTTCCTCAGACTCAGAACAACGCACTACAGCAGAAAACAGTAAGTTAATGTAGCATAACAATGGGTTATGGTAGGTTTTCTGAATTATTGGACTTGTACTCAGACAACTTTTTCCTGAAATCTTTACAAATCAATACAAAATTCACTAAAATTGGTTTTCAGTACTCTTCTCAAGGGACTGTGCCTGTATGTTTAACTGTACAGAGCATGAATACCAGTGCAATAGCACCACTTGCTGAACAAAATACAGCATTACAAGAATAATTTCAACAATTTATTTGTAGTTCAAAGTGAATCAGCATCCCCAGTAAAAATTAGTGATTAAAAGCTGTGAGTTTCTATCTAATGTGGTCACCATAGGACCCATTCAAGGGGCATGTGTGTAGCAGTGGTATTGTCCCTGCCTCTGAGTCAGAAGGTCAGGGTTCACATCTGACCTAGGCTGAAGGTGTGCAATAACATGCTCAAACATATAAATGAAAAAAAACCTAATACTTCTTGATTAATTTCTCTTGCTCATCCTCTTTTTACCGCTAAATGCAATTAAACATTTCTGGCCATTCATAAATTAAGTGCATATATTTTGAGGCTAATTAACTTGAAATTTATATCTATTAAATTGTACTGGACAGCAAAGAAGATTACCTCAGGATACAACAAAATGTTGATCAGATGGGCCAATGGGCTGTGGACTGGCAGATGGAGTTGCATATGGAGTTTAATTTAGATAAATGTGAGGTTCTGCATTTTGGAGCAGGTTTTATACACTTAATGGTATGGTTCTAGGGAGTGTGGCTGAACACAGAGACCTTGGAGTTTCAGGCTGTCTGTTTACATGCTAGGTCATGGCAGTTCTCCTCTCGACTGTTCAATTTTCCTTGGTCTTTTACTCCAGCGCTTTGGATTGTGTCATTGGCCCTCAAGATTGTCAATATACTCAATTCAAACTTGATTGGAGTTTGATATGTTTCAGATATAATTTAAACTGATTTGGCCAAATTCAAATTTGTTTTTGTCTCTAAGCAACAAACTAATCGAATTGTTCAACCCAGTGTTACATGGTTACCTTTTTGAGTACACTTGGTGCTGTGTCCAGTAGTTCTGCTGCTTTTAACTCTCTTAAAGGTATACCCACATCTTCATAACATCTCCCCACTTAAGAAAAAAATGAACCATCATAATGATAAGATGGCTTTATTTTTTTCTACCTGAAAAGACATTATCCTAACATACCAAAAACATTTATATAAGTTCACCTTAACTTCTTCCCATATGCCCATTTTAATACATAAAACATTAAATAAAGACAAATCTCATCGAAACTCTATCAGTTAAATCAGTGATAAAGCGTCTCAAATTACATTCTTCCGACCTGCAAATTGCATGATTTTTAAATTAAAAGTCTGTAACATAAGATTCCAACGAAATAGGGTCATATTCTTATTTTCAAAACGTTCTAAGAATGTAAGCGGATAGTGGTCAGTGTACACAATTGTCTCCGACACACTGTTCGTGACATATACATTAAAATGCTTTAAGGCCAGTACCAAATTCAATAGTTCCTTTTCAATTGTGGAGTATTTCTTCTGGTGAATGTTGATTTTCTTTAAAAAGTAACCAACTGGTAGTTCAATCCCATCTTCATTTTCCTGTTGGAGTATAGCTCCAACTTTCAAGGTTTTGAAAAGTTTGGTGTCGCTAAAACTGGTTTGGTGGTTAATAGCGATTTCATATGGTCAAGCACCTCCTGGCATGGTTCAGTTCACCGAAACTTTGTGTTCTTCTTCAACAAATCTGTTAATGGTGCCACTACACTGCTGAAGTTTGGAACAAACTTCCGATAGAATCCGCTGAGTCCTAAGAATCAAAGAACTTCTTTCTTCGAGATATGTAGTGGAAATTCCTCAGTAGCTTTCATCTTTGCGTTCCGTGGGGTCAACCTTCCATGACCAATGTTATGTCCCAATAACGTCACCTCTGTTTTCGTGAATTCCATTTTATTTAAGTTTATCACCAGTTTTGCTTCTCAAAGAGCTCTGCCAACTGTACCATGTGATCCTTCCAGGACTTACAAAAGATCACTACATCATTCAAATAGACTACATAATTTGTTAACCCAGCCACAACACTGTTCATGAGTCTTTGGCATGTGGTAGACACGTTCTTCATTCCAAAGGGCATCACTTTAAACTGATATCGCGCATTTGGGGTTACAAATGCAGAAATTTCTTTCGCCGTCTCTGATAAAGGTACCTGCACTAATCATGCATTAAGTCCAACTTGGTGATGGTAACTGGCTTGTCCGACTTTCTCGATACAGTCCTCTAATCGAGGAATTGGATAGGAGTCCAATTTTGTAATGGCATTGACCTTCCAATAATCCACGCAGAATTGTTAAGTCCCGTCCGGATTGGGAACGAAGACTATCGGTGAACTCCACACGCTCTGGCTTGGTTCAATGATATCCTCCTCGAGCATAGCTTCCACCTCCATCTGGACCTGTCTGGCTTTGAGAGGATTAAGCTGACAGGGGTGTTGTTTTATCAGAGTGGTATTCCCTATATCTACTTCATGTACAATAGCATTAGTCCTCCGCACCTGATTCTTACATATATCCTTATACTGTAGTAACAAATCTTTCAACTTTGTTCTATGCTCCTGAGACAGATAACTTACTAATCTATCCCACTCCTCAACGACTTCTTCATTTTTTAATCTATTTTGAGGCATCTCAAAATCCATATCCTCTGGATCTGATTCCTCACTCTGCGGGGCAGTAACTTACACCTGTTTCTCCCAATCTTTCTCTCGAGTGTAATTTCAACATGTTCACATGACATACCAGATACCTTTTTCTCCTATCTGGCATCTTTAGTAAATAGTTCACCTGACTCAACTTTTTCTCAATTTGATAGGGACCACCAAACCTGGCTTTGAAGGGATTTCCTATCATTGGTAACAGTACAAGCAAGTTATCCCCTTGTGAAAACATCCAAGTCTTAGAGTTTTTATCTGCCACCTGCTTCATTCTACACTGTGCCCTCTTTAGGTGGTGTTTAGCTAACTCACCTACTCAATTTAATCTTTCCCTCATTTCTGATACATAATCTAATTGTGAGATCGCCGACTTTGGTCCTGTCAATTTTTCTTTAATTAATTTCAAAGGGCCTCTCACTTAATATTAACTCAAAGGGAGTAAACGGGGTAGATTCATTTGGAGCATCTCTAATGGCAAACAATACAAATGGGATACCTTTATCCCAATCATTTGGGTAATCCTGACAATATGCTCTCAACATGGTCTTCAAGGTCTGATGCCACCTTTCTAAAGCTCCTTGGGATTCAGGATGATACGCACTGGATTTGAAGTGCTATACACCTAAGCTGTCTATAACCTCCTCAAACAGCTTAGCAGTAAAAGATGACCCTTGGACCGACTGAATCTCTCTGTGTAGCCCATACTGTGTGAAGAAAGCTACTAACTTCTCTAACACCTTTTTTGCCTTGGTATGCCATAATGGAATTGCCTCCAGAAATCTGGTAGACCCATCCATTATGGTTAACAAGTACAAGTTCTGACTTTTCGTTCTCAGGAGGGGACCTACACAATCAATTATAACCCGCATGAAAGGTTCTTCAAATGTGGGAATTGGCAACAAAGGTACTGGTTTTATTACCATCTGTGCCTTACCTACCATTTGGCATGTATGACATGTACGGCAAAAGTTAACCAAAATCCTTGTGGACTCCAGGCCAACAAAAATGTTTTTGTACCTCAGCCTGAGTCTTTCGTACCCCTAGGTCACCTCCTACAGGTGGGATCTGGTTACCACACAGTCTGGGAAAATACCAGGATATTTCTGTTTTAACTCCAGTTTCTTGGTCTTCTTTGGGCTTCTCCACAACAAGGAGTGTCACTCCCATCTTGGATCCTGCCAAATCATTCCCAAGAACAAACTGAATTCCAGAACTGACATTCTGTCAATCACTCCCACTGTAACTTCCCCATTCTTGAGTTAGCACTCCAACCTGATCTTACATAGGGGAACGCTAAATTTCAGTCCATCTATCCCACAAATTACCACACTCTCGGGTAACAGATCAGAAAGAGCGCATATTCACTCATCCCTTAGTTTCAGAGACTGGTTAGATCCTGGATCTCTCAAAATTATAACTTCTTGTCCTTCTCCCCCTGTTCTTTCTGAGTAAACTTTACCCACAGAGGTGATGCTTTGTAGAGATCAGATACTAACTCCATTCCCAGCCCCTGCCTAGGCTATGAACTCTCATGCAGCTCCTTGGCTCTCTTTGGGGTCTCCTTTACTACCTTCACTAATGTCACTGGCTTTGCTTCTTTTCCCACAGTGCCCTTCTTTAACGACCAGCACCGTGTCTTAATGTGTCCCACTTTCTGGCAGTGAAAACACCTTTTCCCAGTGCCCTTCTGAAACCACCGGCACTGTAATTTCCTGTGTCCCACTCCATTACAGTGAAAACACCGGAGGCCTTTCATCTCCTTTCCTCCCTCTTGGTCTTCTTCAACCTGTGGTAAAATCTTACCAATGCACTCAACTCTTGGTTTCACAGTGTAGGATTTCCCCTTCTCCCAATTTCTAACACTCAAAGGATATAATTCTGGCAAGAAGCTTGTCTTATGCACCAACATGTACTCGTGCTAATTCTGCTGCCTTTCTCACTTCCTGAACTTTCTGTTCCTCCATATGAATTCTTACCATCTCTGGAAGTGAGTTTTTAAACTCCTCCAGCAGAATAATCTCTCTTACAGCCTCAAATGTATTTTCAAAGCACGCACCCATCAATCAAAGTAACTATGTTTAATTCTTTCGAACTCAACATAAGTCTAACCTGGTTCCTTCTTTGTGTTTCCGAACCACTATCTATATGATTCTGGTACCAATTAATAAGCACTTAAAATAGCCTATTTAACCTTTTCATAATCTCTCGACACCTCATCTGACAATGTGGCAAATACATCACTAGCTCTGCCAGCCAATTTAGACTAAAAGAGCATTACCCATAAATCCTCGGACCACTCCATCTGCCGAGCCAATTTTTCGAATGAAATAAAGAAAGCTTCAACATCTTTCTCATTAAAACGTTACAGAGGTTTGACATATTTATCCATATCACTATCCTCTCTTTCAATTTTCATCCTGTTAACTTGGCTTTGCTGACTAAGTTGCAACTTCTCAAGTTCAAATTCTCTCTCTCTTTCTCTCTCCCTTTCTTCTCTTTCTCTTTGCTCAACCAAGAACCTTCTCTCTCTCTCTTTTTCCTCTCTCTCTTTCCCTTTCCCTCTTCTACTCTTGTCTCTCTCTCTCCCTCTCTTTCCCTTTCTCTCCCTCTGTTTATCTTCTAACTACATTTTCCTCAATTGTAAATTAAGTTTTTCTACCTCTACTGAACTTGCCTGTTGCTCTGATACACCTAAATGTTTGAGTAACCCCTCCACAATTGAGCTTTACTTTTGTCTTTGGTTAAAGCCAAATCGAACTTACTTGCTAATTCGAAAAGTATGTCCTTTTTCTTTCCTTCTAAACTTTCTTGGCAGAATCCAGAACCTCTTTTGCAATTTTAAGAGCCATATCTCTCACTTTTAATTTAATCAACCACAAGTCACCAAAATTAAACAAATTGTCTCACTCGTGTTTTATTTAAAGATCTAGGACACTAACCTGCAAGTGTTTAAATCTGCTGGGATTTTTCAAACCCCCAAATCTATTCAAATCTGTCTAAACCAGTTCAAATCCCGGACGAGCTCCCAAACTGTTACAACACAGGGTAAACTCTCCTGCTTAGTTTAAAAGTAGCAACAGAGAAAAGATTTATCTCGTGCAGTAATCTGTAAAAATTGGAGTGGTCAAGAACTAAAGTAAAAAATTAACAATGCTATTTCTTAAAGTATAACAGAGAATAATTAACTAACCATTATTTACAATTTCTTCCTCTAACCTACCTTTTACCTTCCCTTCTATAATACTAGTCCAATAAAACTCCCAAGATTTACAAAATAACACTTATCTCAAAACCAGACAGGTTTCAGTTCTTATCGTCAGATCTTCCTGTGTCTTCTTTTCTTCTGGTTAGGAATTTCTGCTTTACAGGTTACTGACCAAAAGGTGCCTTTTAAAGAGTTATTTTTCAGGCAGTCTGTTTACATGCTGGTAGTGGCAGTTCTCCTCTTAAATGTTCAATTTTCCCTGGTCTTATACTCAGATTGTGTCATTAGCCCTCAAGATTGTCAATATACTCAATTCAAACTTGGTTGGAGTTTGATATGTTTCGGGTATAATATTAACTGATTGGCCGAATTCGAATTTGTTTTTGTCTCTAAGCAATGAACTAATCGAATTGTTCAACCCAATGTCACTTGGTTACCTTTTTGAGTACACTTGGTGCTGTGTCTGGTAGTTCTGCTGCTTTTAACTCTCTTAAAGGTATACCCACATCTTCATAACAGAGTGCATACTTACTTCAAAATGTCGCAAGTAAATAGGATAGTGAAGAAAGCATTTGGTATGCTTCCTTACTTGGTTAGAGCATTGCATGTAGGAGCTTGCAGGTCATATTGCAGCTGTATAGGGCATTGCTTAAGTCACTTTTGGAATATTGCGTGCAATTCTGGTCTCCCTGCAGTAGGAAGGATATTGTGAAACTTCAGAATGCAGCCCGGGTTGGAAGGTTTGAGCAAAAGGGAGAGGCTGAATTGATTGGGGCTATTTTGTCAAGAGCATCAGAGGCTGAGGGGTGACCTTGTACAGTTTATAAAATCATGAGGAGCATGGATCGGATAAATAGAAAAGGTTGTTTACCTTGGGAGCGGTGGGAAGTCCAGAAGTAGACAGCGTAGTTTTAAGGTTGGGTGGGGGCAGGGCCGTTTAAAAAGGACCTAAGAGGGCAACCTTTTCATGCAGTCTGCCATGTGTATGGAATGAGCTGCCAGATGAAGTGGTGGAGGCTGGTACAATTACAACATTTAGACTCTTACAATCAGAGAGATGTACAACACAGAAACAGACCCTTCAGTCCAACTCATCCATGCCGACCAGGTATCCCAATCCAATCTCGTCCCACCTGCCAGCACCCAGCCCATATCCCTCCAAACACTTCCTATTCATATGCCTATCCAAATGACTTTTAAATGTTGCAATCATACTAGCCTCCACCACTTCCTCTGGCAGTTCACTCCATACACGTACCGCCCTCTGCATGAAAAAGTTGCCCCTTAGGTCTCTTTTATATCATTCCCCTCTCACTCTAAACCTCTGTCCTCTAGTTCTGGACTCCCCGACCCCAGGGAAGAGACTTTGTCAATTTATCCTATCCATGCCCCTCATGATTTTATAAACCTCTATAAGGTCACCTCTTAGCCTCCGACACTCCATGGAAAACAGCCCCAGCCGATTCAACCTCTCCCAAAGCTGAAATCCTCAGAATCTCACAAAATCCTTGTAGATCTTTCCTGAACTCTTTCAAGTTTCACAATATCCTTCTGATAGGAAGGAGAGCAGAATTGCACGCAATATTCCAACAGTGGCCTAACCAATGCCCTGTACAGCTGCAATATGACCTCCCAACTTCTGTACTCAATACTCTGACCAATAAAAGAAAGCATACCAAACGTCTTCTTCACTATCCTATCTACCTGCGACTCCACTTTCAACGAGCCATGAACCAGCACTCCAAGGTCTCTTTGTTCAGCAACACTCCCTAGGACCTTACCATTTACTTTTTCCTGCTAAGATTTGCTTCCTCAAAATGCAGCACCTCGCATTTATCTAAATTAAACTCCACCTGCCACTCCTCAGCCTATTGGCCCATCTGATCAAGATCCTGTTGTAATCTGAGGTAACCTTCTTTGCTGTCCACTACATCTCCAATTTTGGTGTCATCTGCAAACTTACTAACTATACCTCTTATGCTCACATCCAAATCATTTATGTAAATGATCAAAAGTAGTGGACCCAGCACCGATCCTTGTGGCACTCCACTGGTTACAGGCCTCCTGTCTGAAAAACAACCCTCCACCACCACTCTCTGTCTTCTACCTTTGAGCCAGTTCTGTATCTAAATGGCTAGTTCTCCCTGTATTCCGTGAGATCTAACCTTGCTAACCAGTCTCCCATGGGGAACCTTGTCGAACACCTTACTGAAGTCCATGTAGATCAGGTCCATTGCTCTGGCCTCATCAATCCTCGTTACTTCTTCAAAAACCTCAATTGAATTTGTGAGACATGATTTCCTACGCATAAAGCCATGTTGACTATCCCTAATCAGTCCTTACCTTTCCAAATACATGTAGATCCTGTCCCTCAGGATTCCTTCCAACAACTTGCCCACCACCGATGTCAGGCTCACTGGTCTATAATTCCCTGGCTTGTCCTTACCATTCTTTTTAAACAGTGGCACCATGTTAGCCAACCTCCAGTCTTTCGGCTCCTCACCTGTGACTATCGATGATATAAATATCTCAGTAAGGGGTCCAGCAATTACTGCCTACCTTCCCACAGAGTTCTAGGGTACACCTCATCAGGTCCTGGGGATTTATCCACTTTGAACCGTTTCAAGACACCCTGCACTTCCTCCTCTGTAATATGGACATCTTTTAAGTTGTCACCATGTATTTCCCCATATTCCATATCTTCCATATCCTTTCCCACAGTAAACACTGATGCAAAATACTTGTTTAGTATCTCCCCTATCTCCTACTGCTGTACACAAAGGCCGCCTTTCTGATCTTTGAGGGGCCCTATTCTCTCCAAAGTTACCCTTTGTCCTTTATGTATTTGTAAAAACCCTTTGGATTCTCCTTAATTCTATTTGCCAAAGCTATTTCATGTCCCCTTTTTGCCCTCCTGATCTTTCTCTTAAGTGTACTCCTACTGCCTTCATTTTCTTCTAAGGATTCATTCGATGTATCTTGTCTATACCTGACATATGCTTCCTTCTGTTTCTTAACCAAACCCTCAATTTCTTTAGTCATCCAGCATTCCATATACCTACCGCTTTTCCTTTCACAGTCACTGACTCTTGTTATCTCATTTCTGAAGGCTTCCCATTTTCCAGCCATCCCTTTTACTGGCAAACATTGCCCCCAATCAACTTTTGAAAGTTTTTGCCTAATACCGTCAAAATTGGCCTTCCTCCAATTTAGAAGTTCAACTGCTAGATCTTGTCTATCCTTTTGCATCACTATTTCAACATTAATACAATTATGGTTGCTAGCCACAAAGTGCTCCCCCACTGACACCTCAGTCCCCTGCCCTGCCTTATTTCCCAAGAATAGGTCAAGTTTTGCACCTTCTGTAGTAGGTACATCCACATATTGAATCAAAAAATGTTCTTGTACACACTTAACAAATTACTCTCCATCTAAACCCATAACACTATGGCAGTCCCAGTCTATGTTTGGAAAGTTAGAATCCCCTACCATAACCACCCTATTATTCTTACAGATAACTGAGACCTCCTTACAAATCTGTTTCTCAATTTCCCGCTGACTACTAGGGGGTCTATAATACAATCCCAATAAGGTGATCATCCCTTTCTTATTTCTCAGTTCAACATAAATAACTTCCCCAGATGTATTTCCGAGAATATCCTCCCTCAGTACAGCTATAATGCTATCCCTTATCAAAACGCCATTCCCCCTCCTCTCTCACCTCCTTTTCTGTCCTTCCTGTAGCATTTGATCCTGGAACATTAAGCTGCCAGACCTGTCCATCCCTGAGCCACGTTTCTGTAATTGCTATGATATCCCAGTCCCATGTTCCTAACCATGCCCTGAGTTCATCTGCCTTTCCTGTTAGGCTTGTTGCATTGAAATAAATGCAGTTTAATTTATCAGTCCTATCTTGTTTTCTGCTTTGTCCCCGCCTGCCCTGACTGTTTGACTCACTTCTTTTCTCAACTGTCCCAGTTTCAGATTGATCTCTTTCCTCACTACCTCTCTGGGTCCCATCCCCCTACCTTAACAGTTTAAATCCTCCTGAGCAGCTCGGTCAAAGCTTCCTGCCAGTATATTAGTCCCCTTCCAATTTGGGTGCAATCTGTCCTTCTTGTACAGGTCACTTCTACCCCAGAAGAGATTCCAATGATACACAAATGTGAATCCTTCTCCCAAACACCAGCTCCTCAGCCATGCATTCATCTGCTCTATCCTCCTATTCCTGCCCTCACTAACTAGCTCGCAACACCGGGAGTAATCCAGGTATTACTACTCTCAAGGATCTCCTTTTTAAATTCCTGTCTAACTCTCTATATTCTCCCTTCAGAATCTCATCCTTTTCTCTTCCTAAGTCATTGGTTCCAATATGTACAATGACCTCCTGCTGGTCCCTCTCCCCCTTAAGAACATTCTGCACTCTCTCTGAGACATCCTTGATCCTGGCACCAGGGAGGCAACACACTGTTATGAGTTTTTGCTGCTAGCCACAGAAACCTCTGTCAGTGCCTCGGACTAGAGAATCCCTTGACACAATTCATCTCTTGGAACCCGACATACCCCTCATTGCATTAGAGCCAGTCCTGATATCAGAAACTTGGCTGTTCGTGCTACATTCCCCTGAGAATCCATCACACCCTACGTTTTCTTAAACAGCATACTTGTTTGAAATGGGGATAGCCACAGAAGACTCCCGCATAACCTGCCTCCTTCTCTTACCTTTCCTGGAGTTAACCCATCTATGTGACTCTATCTGCAACTTTTCTCCCTTCCTACAACTGTCATCCATCATATCCCCTTGCTCTTATAAATTCCTCATTGCCTCTAAGTGTCTCTCCAATGCTCCAATTGATCTGATAGGAATCATAATCAACGGTATTTATTGCAGATATAATCCTCAGTTATACATAAACTCTCCTGAAACTCCCATCTCCGACAAGAAGAGTATATCACTCTACTAAAGGCCATTTTTGCTTCTTCCAATCTACAGACCCAGAAAATAACACTGTCTTATTTCTCTACAAAACACTGCTCCAGGCTAACTTAATACTTATGGTTTCTATTTTTAAGTTTAATCAAAAGACATATCTCAAAAAATCACATAATCAAGAAAAAACCCACTCTACTCAATTATGCAGACTTACTGTAAGGCCACGCTTAAAAATATTCACTTATCTGTTTCTATGCTGTGACATCTCCCAAACAGGTTCCTCCAAGATTAGTTGTGAATTTAAAGGCATCTGGATGAGTTTATGAATAGATTTAGGCCAAGTGCTGGCAAATCGGACAACATTAGGTTAGGATATCTGGTTGGAATGGATAGTTGGACGAAAAGATTAGTTTCAGTGCTGATATATCTATGACTCTGTGACACTAACAACTGACAGAACATACAACAGTTCAGCACAAAAACGGGATGTTCGGCCCATGCTGTTATGCAGAACATGAAACCAAATTAAACTAATCCCTTCTGCCTGTCCTTGATCCATACCCCTCCATTCCTTGCATATTCATGAGCTTATCTAAAAGACCCTTAAACACTGCTATCATATCTGCCTCTGCCACCACCCCTGGCAGTGCATTCCAGACTCATATCACTGTGTAAAAACTTGCCCCTCACATCTCCTTTGAACTTTTCCCTCTCACCTTAAAATGTGTGGCCAATGTTTTTAGACATTTTAACTTTAAACATTTCTGACCATGAACCCTATCTACGACTTATAATTTTGCAGACTTCTGTCAAGTCTCCCTCAGAGAAAATAACCCAAATTTTTCTAGCTTCTCCTTACAGGCAGCATCCTGGTAAACCTCTTCTGCACTTTTTCTGAAGCCTCTACAACCTTTCTGTAATGTGGCAACTAGAATTGAACACAATATTCTAAGTGTGGCTTAACCAAAATCTTATAAAGATGCAACATGACAACCTGACTCAAAGTACTCATTTCTACAACCAATAAAGGTAAACATGCCAAACATCTTCTTTACCCCTATCTACTTCCGTGGCAACTTTTAGGGAGCTATAAACTTGAACCTCATAATCTTGCCGTTAACTGTATACTCTTCTTTAACATTGATCGCCCAAAGTGCAGCACCTCACAATTACTTGGATTAAGCTCCATCTGCCATTTCTCTGCCCATTTAAGCGACTTCAAATGATCTATATCTCACCGAGTCTTCTGACAATCTTCTACACTATCCACAGCTCCATCGATCTTTGCATCGTCTACAAACTTACTAATCCACCCAGCTACATTATCATCCAAGTCATTTGTATACATATCACGAATAGCACATTCTCCCTGTGTCTGCATGGGTTTCCTGTGTGCGCTCCGGTTTCCTCCCACAATCGAAAAATGTGCAGGTTAGGTGAATTGGCCATGCTAAATTGCCCGTAGTGTTAGGTGAAGGGATAAATGTAGGGGAATGGGTCTGGGTGGGTTGCGCTTCGGCAGGTCAGTGTGGACTTGTTGGGCCGAAGGGCCTGTTTCCACACTGTAAGTAATCTAATCTGATCTTATTCTTCAGCAGTAATGAAATTTAGCATTTGAGAGGTAACTTAAAAAAAAAATTGGCTCTCTGAAAAAGGCATTTCCCACGGATTTATACCAACTCCAAGAAAATGTATTTCCTTCATAATCATTGAATGTTGTTATCTTTGTCTCGCCTCCACTCATCCCGAATTTTCACTTCCAAGCACAGTTCGATTTCATTTCTCTCAGTTTCCTTGATATACTTTGGCCAAGTTCCCTTCATAGCAAATTAAGAGTTATCACAGCACAGAACAATATCTCAGTCCATGCGAGTTTTCCACACAGCAATGCAGTCAGTCCCATCTCCTGCCCTGTCCTGGTATCTCTGCAATCCTGGTATCTCCTGGTATTAGTTCCCTCAAATAATTGTGCAACTTCCTTTTGAAATCAATTATCTCCACTTCCAATACCATTTGAGGCAGTGACAATTACCCCTGTGTATATCTCACATAACTTCGAGATAGTGAGGACTGCAGATGCTGGAGAATCAGAGTCGATAAAATGTGGAGCTGGAAAAAGCACAGCAGGTCAAGCAGCATCAGAAGAGCAGGAGAGTCAGGTAGGAAATCTCAGATTTTTTATCCATTCAGCGGATATGAGCATCGTTAGCCGGGCCAGCATTTATTGCTCGTCGCTAGTTACTCTTGAGAAGTTGTGGTCAGCTGCAGTCTCGAACCGGCACAGTTTATAGGCTGTAGGTGGGCCCGCAATGCTGAGAGGGAGAGAGTTCCAGAATTTTGAGCCAGCGACACTGAAGGAATAGCAATGCATTTCTAATTCAAGATGGTGAGGAGAACTTGCCAGTCATGATGCTTCCATGTTCTTCTAAGTGGAAGTGGTGGTTGTGGGTTTGGAAGGTGCTGTTTCAAGAGCCCTTGGTGAATTTTTTGTAGTGCATCTTGTAGATGGTTCATATTGTTGCAATTAAGTGTGGTGGAGAGTGGATGTTTGTGGAATGGTGCCAATCAAACAATCTGCTTTATCTCAGATTGTGCCAAGTTTCTTCAGTGTTGTTGAAGCTCCACGTATCAAGATGAGTGGGGAATATTCCATCACCCACCTGATTCGTGCCTTGTAGCTAGAGGACAGGAAATTAGGTGGTGAGTTACTCACTGCACGATTTCCAGCCTCTTAGCTGGTTTTATAGACATGGCATTTATAGATATTTTCTAATCAACCGATTCAGAAATATTATTACATACCTCTGGATCAGGCGGGACTTGTTTGATGCAGGGGTAGGGTCCGTATCACAATTATATTGCTACTTCAGTTCAGTGTCTGGTCAATGGTAACCACAAGGATCTTGATAGTGATTAATTCAGTGTTGGTAATGCCACTAATTGTCAATGGGTATTGGTAAGATTCTCTCTTGTTGGAAGATCATCACAGCCTGGCATTTGTGTGACACAAGTTACTTGCCACTTTTCCGCCACAATCCTAGATATTGTCCTCGTCTTTATGCATTTTGACATGGACTGCTTTAGCATTCAAGTCGTGAATGGCACTGAACATGTAGCAGTGATCCGCAAACATCCCCACTTCTGACCTTATGATGGAGGGAAGGTCAGTGATGAAGCAGCTGAAGATAAAGCTGTTCAGAAGCTCTTGCAGAAGTATCCTGGAGCTGAGGTAACTGATCTTCAACAATCACAATCATCTTCCTCTACGCCTGGTATGACTCCAACTAATGGAGAGTTTTCTCCCAATTCCAATTTTTCCAGGGCCCTTTGTTGGGGACTCAATCAAAAACAGCGTTGATATCAAAAGCAGTCACTTTCACCTCACCTCTGGAATTCAGCTCTTTTAGCTATGTTTGAACCAAGGTTGTAACGAGGTCAGGCACTGAGAGGTCCTGGCAGAACCAAAACTGGTCATAGTGAGCAAATTATTGCTTAGCAAGTGCTGCTTGATGGCTCTATCAATAATATCTTCCATCTCTTTACTGATGATCAAGAACAGACTGATGGGGGGAGTCATTTGGCTGGGTTGGATTGTTCTGCTGGTGCTGTGCTGAAACAGATTGGCTAGAGATGTGGCAAGTTCTAGTGCTCATGTCTTCAGTGCCGTTGTTGGAATGTTGTCAAAGCCCAACCTTTGTAGTATCCAGCATCTTTAAACATAAGAGTGAATTGAATTGGCTGAAAAACTAGCACCTGTGATGCCAGGGATCTCTAAAGAAAGCTGGATGGATCATCCACCGCACTTCTGGATAGGGATGGGGATATTTGTTAACCCTGACAGGATTTAGCAGGGCATCAGACTTAGAAAGCTAAGCGATTCACAACAAGTAGATCAGATCTAAGCTCTGACATCCTGCCACATCTAGTCATGAATCATGGTGGATAATTAAACAATGCAATACAGAGGCTCCATAAATATGTCCATCCTTAATGATGAGGAGCCCAGAACATGTGAGCAAAAGTAAAGCTGAAGCATTCCTAGTCTTTAGCCAGAAGTGCCAAGTGAATGATCCAGCTCAGCCTCCTCCAGAGGTGCACAAGCATCACAGATGCCAGTTTTTCTTTCAGTCCTGTATTGTACCTTCACAAGTTGACATCTTGTTTCCAGGAATGTCTGGTACTGCTCTTGGCATACCTCCAGCACTCTTTATTGAGCCAGGTTTTGATCCCCCCTGTTTTGCCAACAATGGTAGAGCAGGAGATATTCCAGACCATAAGATTGCACATTGTTTTTAAGTATGAGTCTGCTGCTGCTCACTTTTGAGTTGCTAGATCTATTCGAAATCTGTCCCAGTTAGACCAGTTTCATTTATTTTTTGATACCTTCTAGCGATTTTTACAACTGAATGGCTTTCTCAGCTATTTTAGAGGACAGTTAAGGATTTGGTGATGGTCTCACACAACCTGATGCAAATACATTCAAAGTGAAATTGGTCTTCAACTCCACAAAGATTGCAATGGTAACTCTTACTGATAATGTCACGGACAGATAAGTGACAATTAATCCAAGTATGTTTTCTCCTCTCATTGGTTCCCTCACCACATACCGCAGATCCAGTCTAGCAGCAATGTCCTTTAGGACTTGACCAACTTGATCAGTAGTGCTTACTGCTGAGCCATTCTTGTCTCCTTTCAGTGTATATTCTCCACTTTCACCAACCTCAGTGCTTCCTCCAGGCTGGTGAATGGTGATCCAGAGGAGGTTCCCTTGCATTTTGTTTCCATGTTTGATATGGAGCCATGGTAGTGTTGCTTGACTGGTCTGTGAGACAGTTCTCCATATTTTGGCACTAGCCAGAGAACTTTACATGGTTGACAAGGCTATGTTTGCTGTTGTCATTTCTGGTGTCTTGGTCCAGTATAATTCAATTTTAGAGACCTTCTTGTGATTCATTGGCCATTTCAGAGGGTAGTTAAACATCAACATCAACCACAATGTCGAGAGTGTGGTTCTGGAAAAGCACAGCTGGTCAGACAGCATCTAAGGAGCAGGAGAATTGACGTTTCGGTCATGAGCCCTTCATCAGGATTGAAGGTTGTGGGCAAAGGGGGTTGGGATGGGGTGGGCCTGGTGGAAGGTAGCTGAGAGTGCGATAGGTAAATAAAGGTGGGGATGATGGTGATAGGTCGGAGAGCAGGGTGGATCGGAGAGGTGGAAAGGAAGATGAACAGGTCAAGAGGGCAGTGCCGAGTTGGAAGGTTGGATTTGGGAAAAGGTGGGGAAGAGGGGAAATGAGGAAACTGGTGAAATCCACATTGATCCCATGTGGTTGGAGGGTCCCAAGGTAGAAGATGAGGCATTTTTCCTCCAGATGGCAGGGGTAAGGGTTTGGCGATAGAGGTGGCCCAGGCCCTGCATATCCTTGGGGGAGTGGGAGGGGTAGTTAAAGTTTTCGACCATTGGGCAATGGGTTTACTTTGTGCATGTGTCCCAGAGATGTTCTTTGAAATGTTCTGTAAATAGGCATCCTGTTTGCCCACATGGAGGAGACTGCATCAGGAGCAACAAATACAATAAATGATGTGTGTGGAAGTGCAGGTAAATCTCTGATGGATGAGGAAGACTTCTTTGGTGACTTGGATGGAGGTGAGGGGTGAGATGTGGATGCAGATTTTACAATTATTGCGGTGGCAGGGGAAGATGCCGGGAGGGGAGGGTAGGGGCGTGAACCTGACAAGAGAGTCGTGGAGGGACTGGTCTTTACAGAATGCAGATAGAGGTGGGGAGGGAAATATATCACTAGTGGTGGGGTTTGTTTGTAGGTGGCAGAAATGGCAAAGGATGATGTAATGTATCCAGAGGCTGGTGGAGTTGAAGGTGAGGACCGGGGGAGAAAGGTGAAGACCTAACCCAGATTCAACCTTCCAATTTGGCACTGCCCTCTTGACCTGTCGTACCTGTCCATCTTCCTTTCCACCTATCCAATCAACCCTCCTCTCGAGTCTACCACCATCACCCCCACCTACATCTACCTATCGCACTCTCAGCTACCTTCAGCCCAGCCCCACCTCTCTCTCATTTATCTCTCAACCCCTTTTACCCACAAGTCTCATTACTGATGAAGGGCCCATGCCCGAAACATCGATTCTCCTGCTCCTCGGATGCTGCCTGACCTGCTGTGCTTTTCCAGCACCACACTCTTGACTCTGACCTCCAGCATCTGCAGTCCTCACTTACTCCTGGTTGATATCAACCACAATGTATCTAGAGTCACGTAAAGGACATTAGTATTAATGGCTCAGATGAGTTTTTCTGACAATCGACAATGGTTTCATATTCATGTTTTAACTTCTTGACTTTTAACTGGAGAATTTTATTGAATTCAAATTCTACTATTCTCATTGTCAGAACATCACCTGTGTTTCTGGATTAATTGTCCAGCAATAATACCATGAGGGCACCACTTCCCAAATTTCAGTCATCGAGATCTACAGCACAGAAAAAAGTTCAATGATCCTTCACATTCATGCTCGTCAAAACTGACTACCTAACCATTCTAATTTCATTTTCCAGCACTTGGCCCAGAGCCTACCATGTCTTGGCCTTGCAAGTGTTCAAGGTTTACATAAAGATTTGTAGCCTGGGTACTGGTTGCAGTTGTTGCCGCCAAGCTGGGAATTTGGTTTGCAGATGTTTCGTCCCCTTTCTAGGTGACATCCTCAATACTGTGAGCCTCCTGTGAAGCACTGCTGTACTGTATCAGTTGGAATTTATTTGATTTCGCTCCCACTGCTTCCAGTTGCCAATTCCAGTTGTTTGTTGCAGTGGTCAGTATATTGGGTCTCGGTCAATGTGTTTATTGATGGAGTCCATGGATGAGTGTCAAGCTTCTCAAAATTCTCTGGCTGTCCTTTGTTTGAGGATATTGAGCTCAATGGTCAGCCATGATCATACTGAATGGCAAGGCAGGCTTGCAACATCTACTTCTGCTCCTTCCTTGTGTTTTTTCCAATTTATTCTTGAACCTAAAATCCCACATGCCTAAGAATGTTCTGAAAAATTCTGCCCCATCGAAATAACTCTCACATCCTTCCAAAAACGTGGTGACCAGAACTGTGGCCTAACATAAAGGCTCGGCGTAACTTATTTGCTTTACTTCTCAATACTTTTTTTTAAATGAAGCTCAAAGCCTCACATATTACTAACTACACTCTCAAAGTCCACACTGCTCCACCAAAACTCTCAGCTCTGATATTCTTGCCATTGACAAAACAGTAGAGTGAGAGATGTGATCAAAAGCAGTGGATAGAGAGATAACATCAGTAAAAGATTCTCAGCTCAAGATCTGAAATCTTCAAGTATTAGTTTGCAAAGTACTGGTGGGTTCACAAAGAGAGAATCAACAATTTCTTATTATGTGCTTTCAGAGCCCAGGACCAATGTCCCACTCCTGCCAAACATGGATTTATATTCCCCAACTTTGCTGGATACAAATACCATAAAACCTGGACAGCCACACTCCCCCATTATTAAACGAGGCTAAATGTTCCAGTGCTCTGTCACCCTTTTGAAAATCATGTGAACTTATCAAATAACATCATTCCCCAACAATAAGCAAAATCTCCCACTTGTTAAAACCAGTGTGTCTCACTATAGTGCTGTAAAAAACAATAAACCTCTCTCAAGCAGTAACCTCTTCCAGTAAGACTTGAGGTAGTGAAATGCAGGTTCACACTTGTGACAGAGTAGAGGTGCTTCATAAGAACTGTGACTTCATCAGCATTTAGTTTCATCATCCTTTCCCTAGATTAATAGGATGCTTGTTTTGGTGGCGGGATAGATAAGATAGGGAAAAACTGTTATCACTCCTAAGAAGATCAAAAATGAGAGGGTACAGATTTAAAATGGTTTGGAAATGAAGCAAATGTGATATGAGAATTAAATAAATTCTGACAATTAGTGGTTCTGGTAAGAATGCACTGCCCATAAGATGCAGGGGTAGAATCAGTCCATTCAGCTCATTGAGACTGCTGGCCTGAATCCTCAACCCCAATGCCTTTGCCCAATAACCCTTACTGATTAAAATCTTTCTATTCTTAACTTTGAATATACTTAATAGCCCAGCCTCAACATCCCGCTGCAATAAATAACTCTACAGATTGACTACCCCGAGAGAAGAAATAGCTCCTCCTCTTTGTCTCAAATATAAAAACCCCTTCTTCTGAGATTATGCTCTCTGTTTTTAGATTCCAAAACAAGGGGAAACAATATTTCCACATCTACCCTGTCAAGTTTCCTAAGAATCTTGTATGTTTCAAAAAGATCACGCCTTATTCTTCTAAATTCAAATGAACATAAGGCACAGTCCAGTAAACAATAATTGTTTACAAGAACAATCCCACGATGAAAGTCCTGTCATATACGAAGCAGTTGAGGACACTGGGGCTGTACTCAGGTTAGAGGGTTGAGGGGGGATCAAATTGAAACTTGCAGAAGACTAAGAGGCCTGGACACAGTGAGCGTGCTATAGCCTTGGAGTGAAAGGATGGCCTTTTCGAACTGAAATGAGGAGGAATTTCTTCAGTCAGAGGGTGATAAATCTGTGAAACTGATTGCTGCAGAAAGCTATGGAGGCCAAGTCACTGAATGTATTGAAGACAGAAATAGATAGGTTCTTGATTAGTAAGACGATCAAGGGTTATAGGGAGAAGGCAGGTGAATGGAGTTGATAAATATATCAACTGTGATCAAATGGCAGAGCAGACTCCCTGTGCCAAATGCCCTAATCCTGCTCCAACCTATTTTTCTAAACAATCTGTTCAGAGATGTTATTACACATATCTGGAGCAGGTGGGACTTGAATGTGGGCCTCCCTCGCCCAAGGCAAGGATACTACCACTGCACCACAAGACAGCAGTGAATCTGCTCCAATATCTTGAGTGGCCTAATCTAGTCAACTTCTCCTCATAAGGCAATCCCTCCAAACCTGTTATCAACCTAATGCGCTGAAGCTGACGTGAGGCAAGTTCAACTGAAACATTCAATATGACATTGGATGATTTTTTTAAACTGAAGTAATGTTTAAAAGTGTGAGGAGAAAGGCAAGAGAATGGCATTATGCCATGATTTTGGATGTAGGTTTGCTTGCTGAGTTGAAAGGTTCATTTCCAGATGTTTCGTTACCTTACTCGGTAACAGTGGACCTCATGCGAAGCAATGCTGAAAATTCCTGCTTTCTATTTATATGATTGGGTTTCTTTGGGTTGGTGATGTCATTTCCTGTGGTGAAGTCACTTCCTGCTCCTTTTCTCAGGGGGTGGGAGATGGGATCTAACTTGATGTGTTTGTTGATAGAGTTCCAGTTGGAATGCCATGCTTCTAGGAATTCTCATGTGTGTCTTTGTTTGGCTGGTCCAAGGATGGATGTATTGTCCCAGTCAAAGTGGTGTCCTTCCTCATCCATATGTGAAGATAATAGTGAGAGAGGGTCATGATTTTTGTGGCTAGTTGGTGTTCATGTGTCCTGGTGGCTAGTTTTCTGCCTGTTTGTCCAATGTGGTGTTTGTTACAGTCCTTGCACGATATTTTGTTAGTTTTGCTCAATGTCTGTATAGGGTCTTTCAAGTTCATTAGTTGCTGTTTTAGTGTGTTGGTAGGTTTGTGGGCTACCATGATACCAAGGGTTCTGAGTAATCTGGCAGTCATTTCTGAAATGTCTTTGATGTAGGGGAGAGTGGCTCGGGTTTCTGGACATGTTTTGTCTGCTTGTTTGGGTTTGTTGAGGACTGTGTTCATTGGGTACCCATTCTTTTTGAATACACGGTATAGGTGATTTTCCTCTGGTCTGCAAAGTTCCTCTGTGCTGCAGTGTGTGTTGGCTCATTGAAATAATATTCTGATGGAGCTTTGTTTGTGGGTGTTGGGATGATTGCTTCTGTAGTTCAATATTTGGTCTGTATGTGTTGTTTTTCTGTGGTCGCTGGTTTGAAGTTCCCCAATGACTGTTCGCTCTACTGTGACATCTAGGAATGGCATTTGTTGTTGTTATCCTCCTCTTTCGTGAATTTAATGCCAGTAAGGGTATCATTGATGGTCTTGAAGGTTTCCTCTAACTTGTTTCGTTTAATGATGACAAAGGTTTGTTTAATGGGTCCACGCAGCGGACCCAGAGTTTGGGTTGGATGGTTGGCAGAGCTGTTTGCTCAAGTCTCTGCATTACCGCCTCTGCTAAGGACCAAACAAAGACACGCATGGGAATTCCTAGAAGCATGGCATTCCAACTGGAACTCTATCAACAAACACATTGAGTTAGACCCCTTCTACCACCTCCTGAGAAAAGGAACAGGAAGTGACTTCACCACAGAAAATAACATCACCACAGGAAATGACATCACCAACCCAAAGCTATAAGTAGAAAGCAGGAATTTTCAGCATTGTTTCGCATGAGGTCCATTGAAGATGTTACCTAGTAAGGTAATGAAACGTCTGGAAATGAACCTTTCAGGTCAGCGAGCAAACCTACATCCAAAACCTCAACCTGAGCTACAAATCTTCTCAAAATTTGCTATTATGTCATGATACTCATGTGGAGAGTTGGTGTAGACATTGATGGACCCAATTGACCACCTTCTGCATCATAACCCTTCTGTGATGTTTAGCAGTTCTAATGATCTCTTAAACTTGATCTACTAATCTTCACAGATGATTCATTTCCCCAGCAAAGGAGCCAAAATTGGACAGTGATCATATAAGTGGGTCTTGTCCTTGGACACTGTGGTTTTCATAACAACATAAGAAATTGAAGCAGGAGTAAGCCATCTGGCCCCTCGAGCCTGCTCTGCCATTCAATAAGAACGTGGCTGATCTTTTCATGGACTGAGCTCCACTGACCTGCCCACTCTCCATAACCCTTAATTCCTAAGTCTATCTATCTTTGTCTTAAAAAAAATCAATGAGGTAGCCTCAATTACTTCACTCGACAGGGAATTCCAGATTCACAACTCTTTGGGTGAAGAAGTTCCTCCTCAACTCAGTCCTAAATCTGTTTCCCCTTATTTTGAAGCTATGCCTCCAGTTCTAGTTTCACTTTCCCTGCTTCTATCTATTTCCTTCATAATTTTTTATACTTCTATAAGATCTCCTCTCATTCTTCTAAATTACAATGAGTGTAGTCCCAGTCTACTCAATTTCTCCTCATAAGCCAACCGTCTCATCTCTGGAATCAACTTAGTGAGCCTCCTCTGCAATCCCTCCAATGCCAATACATATACTCTCAAGTAAGGATTATACACAGTATTCCAAGTGTCACTCGCAGGACCCAGTACAGCTGCAGAATGACATCCCTATTTTTAAACTCCATCCATGTAACATTGAACGAGAATATTCCATTTGCCTTCGTAATTGCCTGCTGCACATGTAAACCAACTTTTTGTGAGACATGCACAAGGACACTCAGATCCCTCTGCACAGTAGCATGCTGCAAATTTTCATCATTTAAGTAACAATCCATTTTGCTTTAATCCTACCAACGTGGATGACCTCACATTTACCAACATCGTACCATCGTAAATGTGGATGACCTCACATTTACCATCTACCAGACCCTTGCTCACTCACTTAACCGAACTATATCCCTCTGCTGACTTTGCTCTACCACTCATCTGGGTATCATCTCTGAACTTCGACATATGACATTTGATCCTCAATTCTAAATCATTTATGTAAATTATAAACAATTGCAGTCCCAATACTGATCCCTGAGCCACACCACTGGTCACTGATTGCCAACCAGAAAAACATTCATTTACCCCACTCTGTTTTCTGTTGGTTAGCAGATCTTTGCTAACACATGACCAGTAACGCCTTGCACCTTTATCTTATGCGGCAGACTTTTGTGCAGCACCTTGTTGAAAGCCTTCTGGAAACCCAGGTGTATCACTTGCACCAGTTCCCTATGAACCACCCCACTCGTAATATCCTCAAAGAATTCAAGTAAATTAGTTAAACATTATCTGTCTTTCATGAGTGGATGCTACATCTGCCCAATGGGACAATTTCTATCCAGATGTCTCACTATTTCTGCCTTGATTATAGATACAAGAATTTTCCCCAAGTTAAGCCTCCTTGTTATCAATTCCTAGCATTTTATTTGTGCCTTCCACTGTGAAAATCAACACAAAATAACTGTCCAACGCCTCAGCCATTTCCGGATTTCCTATTGTTAAATCCTCCTTCTCCTCCTCTAAAGGACCAATGTTTACCTTAGCCACTCTTATTCATTTTATATATTTCAACAAAATTTCGGTATGACTTCTTCAGATTCTGTTTCCCAGACAAACAATTTAGCATTTATATGCATTTTTAACAGAGTAACATTTCCCAGTTCTACCCCTGGATTGTTTTACAACAACCCACAAACGTGGCGAGAACCTCATCTCAAACAGCGGAGCAAAACATGGGTGTTTTAGATGTGCGAGCCATTATACATAGCGCCTGACGTGCAATAATAATGATTGCAGTCAATGGAGTTCAGCATTCCTTGCTGGCTATGTAAAGGCGCCGGCCGCCCGAAGGAGTCCTATCCCGAGTTTGTATAAATTAGTGGGTGACAAAATAATAATTCTAAAATAAAACTTTTCAAAAAAATATATACACCTCCCAACCTTCAACGCCGAGAGAATTTTTTTTAACCTTGGTCAAAGTGGAGATTTCAAAGTTGCAGTCACCAACAGAAGTCGCGCGTTACACCATTCAAATCCACAGCGCGAGAGGAGCGCGCGGGCTCGTGCAAATACCAATCAACCAGAGGTGAACCCTGTCGTCAGAACAAAATAGCTATGCTGCAAAATTTCACCACAACTATAAATCGCAGCATTTCTCTTTTAGACATTTACACTGTCCGTTTTGCTTTCCGGGAACATTTTAAATTTTGGCGACATTCTATTGATATTATTTCTAATTTGATACTCGCACCCCTTTCTCGGAAACAATGTTAGCATGGAGCGTTTCCGTTTCTTTTCTGTGTGACACCATTAAATGACTCCACATTGACATGATGTGTTTTTGTTAATACTAACAGATATCTGCGTTTTGTTAATATCGTGCGTGCCGTTACTAATGATAATGTGAACGACGCTTGCTGATTATCCCCTCGATGAATATTTTTCACAGCCCGAGTCCCGCTCCTTCCTTTTTACTTCTTTTAACTGGTGGAACTGAAGGAAGAGGTTGAGCAGGAACGTAAGGAAGAATAACCTGGATGGACCATGAACTATGGCAACGTGAGTGACAATGAGTACAGATTGAGATTTTCAGGAAATTCCTTCTTATCGCATCTGAATTTCCATTTTTTCCCTCACGTAAAAGAATCTGAAGATCTTAAATTTATAAAAGTCGTTCTAATATTGTTTTAAGGGCGTGGTTAAAAGTATGGGATCGAAGTAAAAAACAGCTAAAGAAAGATCACTGAACCCGAAATGTTGAATCTGCTTTCTCTTCGCGAATGCGATCAGGCCAGTTGAGTTTCTCCAGCAGTTTCTGTTTTTTGTTTCAGATTTCTCGTTTCGAATTTTTTTTAGGTTTGTATTTAAATGGTTGAAGTATACGCTGAAGGACTAAAATCAGGAATGCGTCGCCTTTTCAGTTTCAACCTGGTCTGTGACTTGAATGTTTGTAACCAAATTTTTTTGCGTTCAGAGAGAGGAAGGGAATCTCAGTGAGGCTGGTTAAGTATGGCACAGTTATCTGTACTGGATGCTTTGAATGCAACAGACTGAGCCTTACAAATTAAGCTTTCGGTGTATAAGAATGAAATCAGGGCAATACAAATACGATTGTTAAATGATCATATGAGATGTTGGTACCAAAACAGCTGAAGGTGAATTTGCAGGATGCAATCCAGTGTTTGGCTAAGTATGATCAGTACTAAATCTAGGCGAAGTCACGACTGTGATTTTAAAAACATAATAAATTAATGTTAATAGCAAAATATTGTGCATGTTAGAAGTCCTACTGAGCTGCTGCAAATTCTCTCGGGTCTGACAGCATCTGTGGAGAAAGACTTGACATTTTGACTCAAGTTGAAGGATGGTTGAACGTGCAAGTAGTTTGTAGAATACCACTGTTCATTCTATAAGCAAGACCTGAGCTTCAGGTTGCATGTCATTTTAATTCACCATCTTGAGCTCATGGTTTTTATCTCTGCTTACTGCAGAACTTAAGATGAGGAGGTGCCGGTGTTGGATTGGAGTGGACAAAGGTAAAGACTATATGTTGTAGTTCAAGAGATTTATTTGGAATTGATGAAGGAACAGTATTCCAAAAGCTAGTACTTCCAAATAAACCTGTTGAACTGTAATCTGGTATTGTGTGATTTTTAACTTTACAGTACTTGAGGAATAGCATGACATTTTACAGCCCTCTGGACTCAACATTGAGTTCAAAACTTTTAGACCATATACTCATCCTCAATTTTGATTTTGTTTTTTGTTATTACCAGTTTAAATCCTGGTCCTCATGTTGCTTTTGCACACAGCTCCTCTTTTTATTCTGGCACTTACTCTCATTCCAGATAAACATTTCTTATTTTAACTCCAATTATTACCACTCCATTGCTTTTTGTTCTGCAGAAATTTATCAAGGCTCTTTAGAAGGCACTTTCTAAACTCTCGGACACTGGTATTTAGAAGGTCAAGGGTGGCAAATAGACAGGAATATCACCACCTGTTTCCCCTTCTCGGTACATCAACAAGTTTTATATGTATGCTAACATTACCCAGTGCTACCTTCCCACTACTAATCTGAACTGGCTCTGGTATTACTTATCCTACAGTCAGTACTGCACCTGATTCCTCCAAATAAATATTGCGAAAACCAAACCATTATCTTTGATCCCCACCACAAAATCCTATCCCTAGCTACTAATTCCTTCCACCATTTGCAATGTATGGCCCAAAGATGAGCTTCTGACCACCTGTACCAAAACTTCTTATTTCAGCCTTGTTTGCATTGCCAAACTTGGTCTCTTCCTTAACTCATCTGCAGCTGAAACCCTTATCCATTTGTCAGTTACCTGAAGACGTGATGATTCTGGTACCCTCCTGACTGTTTGCAAGCAAATCTTTAGCAAATCCACAATTTTGCTACCTGCATTTTGATTCACATAAACACTCATTCACCCATCATATGTTAACAGTATTGTAGGTGCTCCTGGTCTGGCAATAACTCATTGTTTTAAAATTCTCATCCAAATTTCCAAATCCTGCCTTGGCAATGCCCTTCCCTATCTCTAATCTCCCCCAATCCTGTAAACCTCTGTGATCTAGGTGGTCCTCCAATTATGGCCTTTTGCAGATGTCACATTTTCTTTCAAGCTGTGTCTTCTGCTGTTTAATTTCTAAACTGTAAAATTTTTCTCACTGAGCTTACCTATCTTTCAACCTCTCCCATCCTTTTTAGACCTTCCTTAAAGTAAACCTTTCTAATTACTTTAGGCTACCTGCCCTAAAACATGGCAAAGTATCATATTTTGTTTGAAAACTCATCTTTGAAAGAGCCTTAGAACATTTTAGAAAAGTAAAAGTGATACATCAATGCAAATTGTTGTCAGTTTTTTTTTGTTCATATACATTTTACTGTTCAAGTTTCGGGTCAAGTGACCCTTCCTCAAAACTGAGGACTCAGAACTCCGAAAGGTCTCTCGACCTGAAATGTTAACTTTGATATCTCTACAAAATGCTGCCAGACCTGCTGAGCTTTTCCAGAAATTTCTGTTTATGTTTCTGTTTTCCAGAATCCGTAGTTCATTCAGTTTTTAACCCTGTTGTTGGTTCATGGATCTTCATCCAAAAATGTTGCTATTCAGTCCTTTTTACCTCTCCCATGATATTTATTATGCACTTCATAGCCTAAAATTGCAAAAGCAAAACAGGTAGACAGGGTGATCAGTTACAGCGAGAGATTGAATAGCCTTTTTTTTCCTGATGTGATGAGATTTATAAAATCATGAGGGACATGGATAGAGTGAATAGTCAAGATCTTTTTCCTAGGTGGCTAGTCCAAATCTAGTGGTTTAAGGTGAGAGGGGAAATATTTAAAAAGGAATTGAAGATTATTTTTTTCATGCATGTGTGGAATGAGTTGCCAGAGGAAGTGGTGGAGGTTGGTAAAATTACAACATTTTATAACGCATCTGGATGGGTATATGAATAGGAAGAGTTTAGAGGGGTATGGACCAAATGCTGACAAATGGCACTAGGTCAGATTGGGATGTCCCATCTGCGCAGATGAGTTGGACTGAAAGGTCTGTTTCAGTGTGGTATGACTCTACAATTGAATATTTGCAATGCAGAGAGATAAACAGAAGTTCTTTTTTAAATATACTTGTTCTCTTTTTTTAACATTGTGTTGTCAATAAAAGTTGTGTGACATTAATATGTGTATCTTCATTTTGTTATTTTATTGCTCCTTAGAATACTTTTGGCCTTTGGGCGCTTTTGACATTCTCCAATTAAAATGATACAACAATCCAAAAAATGGAAGTAACCAAACATTTGAAACGTTTATTTGTTGGGGGATTACATCACACGGTCTCTGAAAATGAAATTAAAGAAAGGTTTAGCACATTTGGTGCTGTGACAGATGTGGATCTTGTATTCAGGAAAGACAATGAAGGTAATGTTAATGTTCATGGTTTAGTTTAGTGTAATTGAACTTCAGCTATGTTTCATTTGTTCAGGTACTATCTACTTGTTTAATCTATAATTGCACAATTTAATCTCGAGGATCTGGACTTTCAGTGATGCTATGTGCCTCCATAGAGTGTGAGATAAAGTCCTTGAAGTGACAATTTTTAAAAATCATTTAATTGATATGAATGTTTCCTGTTATACTGTAGCATTCAAAAAACAAAACCCCAAAAAAGCCTTATTAATGTGACATAACAGGGTTTTTAATGGTCTAATAAATGACATGCATAATCCAAAAAGTTATCTTACTCAGTAAAAATGTTTTGGATTTGTGTTATATCAATTTTTTTTCTATTATGAACATAGAAACAGGAGTAGACCATTCAGCCTTTCAAGCCTGTTTCAATGGCTAATTTGTGGCACAGTTCTATATACCTGACTTTGACCTTCCCTTACAATATCTTCGCTTAACAAATATCTAACTATCTCAGATTTTAAACTAACAACTGATTATGCACCACTGCCATTTGTGGATGAGAGTTCCAAAATCTATCGCCCTTTGTGTATAAAACTGCTTCCTAACATCTCTCCCTAAACAAAGCGGCCCAAACTTCAGTCTTTGCCCCTTAGTTCTAGAATCTCCAACCAGTGGAAATAGTTTATCTACCCTGTCTTTTCCTGTTAATATCCTGAAGACTTCAATCAGATCACCCAGTAACCTTCTAAATCCAAGAGAAAACAGGCCTAATTTGTGTAATCTATCCTCATAACTTAACTCCTGAAGTCCAAGTATTATTCATGTAAACCTATGTTGTATTCCCTCCAAGGCCAATATATTCTTCTTACAGTGTGCTGCCCAGATCTGCTCACAGAACTACAAAAGGTGTCTAACCATGGTTTTATATAGCTGTAGCATAACTGCAGCATCCTTATAATCCAGTCCTCTAGATTTTTAAAAATTATTTTCTGATTCTGACTTTTTTTATTTTTCACATACTGAGATTATTGGATTTGTGTTTGTGAGAAGTCATCAATGTGATTGGCTGCTAGCCCTACCTGATGACATCACTGCTGTGGTCACCTGAAGATAGTTGGTCAGTTCAACTTTGTTGCTAAAAGTGAAGCCCATGTTTTGTGGACAATTTTCTTCAGCAATGAACATATCCTCAGAATCTAGGATGTTGGTTAATTTTTGCTGCAGGTTACATTTTTATTTCTTCCTTTCTTCCCCTTCATCTTTACTGGATCATATATGAATTTTCTAAATTGGTAACCTAGTCAAAACGAAAAGAGATCCAGACCCCAGAGAGGTCCAAATCCCAACATCCTATTTGAGAACATATACTTCAGTCATGTATCTGTCACATCGTTTAGTAAAAGGGCTTTTTTTTAAGGTTTCAAAGGGTATCTTATTTTCAAATTGAAATCGGTGATTGTCACAACGTCTGAGCATGCCCACCATGTGGCCTGTGCACTACAGATCTATATAGCTTTTGTAGCTCCCTTTTTAATTTTGAATTAATTCATGTTAAAGCAGACCAGGAATCTAGCTTTTGTTTAACAAATTAAAGGTGAGATTACTGTGAAGGTGGATGTCCTACATATAGCCTTGGAGTTCTGCACCCTGTGCAGCCAGGTTTCTTTTGACAGCAAATGGTAATATTGCTAATTTTGAGGAATCAAGGGTATCCTCAAAGCAATAAAGCAAATATGCTGAGTTCCTTTGAAGTTCTTCCTCCCGTTTGTTCTTTCGCTCTGAAGGTTGAATTCTTATCCCTTCTTTGTTTGTAATGTTCTTCAAGTATTTCAGGAGAGTTTACATGTCTAAGCATACCTTTCTCCATATGTCATATGGGGCTTGCAGTTGTCAAGGCAAATGATTTGCAGCAGCTTTTTTGCAGCAGGATTTTTAGTCCAGTTAGTCAGAGTCATCTCATAAAAATCTCATTAAAAATAAAAATATAATGTCATAACTCCTTTGATCATGACTGATTAGAATCTCTTCTGTAGGTAATCCTATTAAGACGTTTGGTTACATTAATATCAATGCTTCGGAAAGAGAATTAAAACAATGTAAGTATATAGTTTTGTTCAATTTTCTTTAAATATTGTAACACAATTTACCCTTTATATAGATTCCCGTTACAATTTTGTTCACCATTCTATTTTAAAAAAGGTACCAAATTGTAAATTTTTTATTGTTGTTTTAGTTCATTCGTGGGATGTGAGTATCACTGGCTAGCCCAGCATTTATTGTTCAGTCCTAATTATCCAGAGGGTATTTAACAATCAGGCACACGCTGAGAGTCTGGAGTCCCATCTATTCAACTCAGGTCAGGATAGTAGAATGCCTTCCTCAAAGTACATTAGTGAACCAGATGGGTTTTTACAACAATTGTTAGTGGTTTCATGGTCATCGTCTGGCTAGTTTTTGAAAATCTGTAGTGTTGTAACTCTATAACGCATTGGATGAATGTATAGTCTATGGACAAATACTTCTGTCGAGAGCACAGCAAAGTATCTGAAGAGAATGAGCTGATTGTCTATGTGTATATTCTTCAAATTCACTGGAAGCATTCAGTCAGCAAATAAACTAATTAAGTCTTTTGGGGAACAGAAAGGGAAGGATTATTTTTCATAGCTGCTTTATCTCTACTGTTAATTCTATTAGGGAACTCATATTCAACCATTGTATTTATTTTTTATGATTTCTAGGTATTTCGATTCTGAATAAATCAAAGTGGAAGGGTGAAACACTGCAAGTTGAATTAGCCAAAGAATGTTTTTTACATAAGTGAGTTCTGTTCGTTAATCACCTTGCAGGTTGTTAATTTTTGATTGTCTTTATTGGTTTGCAAAGTTCAAATATTTTGACATTTAAAATAGTTGAGAATTTATTCTTTCACAATTTTCCAATGGTATGTTTTCTTGGAACAGAAGTATGTCCAGTATATATTTTTTGCATCAATATAAGTATTAGTTTGATGTTTGGAAAATGTGTCAGTCTGTACATATTGTATTGGAGATGATGGTATCAGTTTAGTTCATTTGGTTGGATGGCTGGTTATAATGCAGAGTGATGCCACTGTGGTGAGTTCAGTTCGCACGTTGGCAGAGGTTACCATAAAGGACCCTCCTTCTCAACCTTGCACCTCGCTAGAGGGGTACTGACCCTCCATTTAAGCTATTACCAGTTTTTCTGTCTCTCACTCTTTTTCTCTCTTCTCTTCTGTTTCTCTCTCTCGCTTTTTCTCTTGCTTTTTCTTTCTCTTTCTGTCTCTCTCCCCCCCCCCCCCACCATCTCTGTCTCTCCCTCTTCTCCCCCCACCCCCCATGAATGTCTGGTTGGGGAGATCGTGTTGGAGGAAGGACTTTGGATTCCTGGAACTCTGAGAACTGATGATGGTGCTCAAAACTGTAGAGGTGTTGAATCAGTGCAGAAAAAGTGTTCACTGACAGAAAGCTTGGTAAACAGGGAACAGAGATTTATGGTAGTTGACAAAAATGAGGTAACCTGAGGGGGGAAAAAAGATATCTGCTAGAAGCAATCACCAGCAATATTCGAGAGAATTAGTTGAATACAAGAAAACTGTGCAAATTTTGCCTATGTGGAAAGAACAAAGATGCCAGACTAGTTCTTCCAAAGAACAACAGGCATGATAGCCCCTTTCTGTGTTTGTATAATTCTACAATTCTATTATTAGGTATTTCAGGAACAAATTGAGTTCGACTTTTGTACTTTTTTTAAAGAAATGCGTGTTTTACATTAAAACTCACTTTTGTATACATTCTGTAGGCTTGCTCAAGAACGACAGGTTGTAGCTAAAAATCAGTTCAAACAACAAGTTAACAACACAACAAAAGTGGTAGAATCTCTAAAGAAAGCTGGTGTTGAAAACTTCAATATCAGGTCAGCTGTACCAGGAACAGAAATACCTGAGCACAAGGCAAGTGATGATTTTCTTAAATTGTCTTAATGTAAAACTGAATTTTGCATCAGTTAATTTCTTAATTTTTCTTGCCTAAATTGAAATGCACACAAAATAGTGTGTTTGAGAAATCTAATAATAAGAAGCATTAATAAGTATTGAGTCCACCTCACCTACTTATAGTTCGCCCAACACGGCTTACAATAATTTATTAAATAGTTCCAAGAGCTTTGCCCTCACTACCTTACCTGGAAGTGTGTTCTGATAATTGATTATCACCTGAAAAATTTGTTGACAGTGGTCCTGAATTTTCTTTTCCTTGTTGTTTATCTGGAGTCAATGAAAATAATGCAAAATTGAAGAAATAGATGAGTGCTAGAGAAGTTAGAGTCGAAAAGTGTGGCGCTGGAAAAGCACAGCAGGTCAGGCAGCATCAGAGGCGCAGGAGAGTCGATGTTTCGGGCATAGGCCCGTCATCAGGAATGTTTATGCCCGAAACATCGACTCTCCTGCGCCTCTGATGCTGCCTGTCCTGCTGTGCTTTTCCAGCACCACCCTTTTCAACTTTGACTTCTCCAGCATCTGCAGTCCTCACTTTCTCCTAGTTCTGCAGAAGATAGTCGCTTTTTTTTAAATTACTTTGAGTTCTTTCAGCAATAATTTCAAAGCTAATGATTACCCATTTCTCTTAACTTTCCTATCATTCTGTACTTTGTTAAGGATCAGGTTCATGTGTGGCTCTTCCCTGCATTTTTTTTTGCACATGCTTGTTTTCTTTGTGCAGCGCTAGCCAAAATTGGACATTGTTCAAAGAGAACTTTACTTTTGTGCATATACAAGTGGCTTACTGATTTGTTTTACTCTTTAGATATGGAGGTTGTTGGCATCCCCATTTTGTATACCCCAAAAAATGTGATGTTGAAGCATCCCAGCAGTATAGTTCTTCTAGTCTATATTGGGACTAGCGCCCCTTGACTATGGTACTATTTTGGTAAATCTTGGATAGCTCCCTAAGTCCTTGGCATTCCCGTTGAAATGCGGGACCAGTAGTTGGATACAATATTTGAGGTGAAATCTAAGAATTAAATTTTAAAAATATGCCATCATTTCCTTGTTTTTGTACATACCATGTATTGGCAATGACTGATGCTGTATTCCTGAAGCTCGTAATGTAAATCACATACTGGGGGAGCTACAACAATAAAAAAAAAGCGTGCTGTTAATTGTGTAACAAATCAAATACTTTTTTTTAATCCCTCAGGATTGGGTTGTGAGTAAATTTGGACGAGTGCTACCCATCCTTCATCTGCGGAAAAACGGTCAAAAGAAAATATCCTTTTTAATAATAAAGTTGTAACAAAGGTTGTTGGAGAAATACTTTAAAAGTTAATGTTGGAAAGAAAGAGAAATCGTGAGAAAATTATCATGAAGTTCTGGAGTTGAATGTCTTCAATGTTGTTCAGACATCTCTACAACGAAGCACTCAAATTTGAGTACAGGTAGAAGATCCTTTATCCGAAATGCTTGAGACCAGCTGTCTTTCGGAATTCGGAATTTTTCAGTTTTCGGAATGTGACAGTTTTAATGGTGAAATTTTTAAAAATCTTACCGGAGAAGCAGACTTCTAACTAAGAGCGTGCTTGGCCACGTTCCCCTCACTACATCGCATCTAAGTGACAGATGTTGAGTGAGTTTCGACTTGGGGACGTTCACAGAGAAATGCCAGGCCTGTTGGTGCTTGGCCACGCCCCCCCATGTCACATCTGAGTGACACACATCGAGTAGCTGTTGACTTGGAGGCGTTCACAGAGAAACCCCAGGCCTGTCGGTACTTGGCCACACACCCCCGTGTCACATCTGAGTGCCACACATCGAGTGGATGTCAACTTGGGTTAGCTGTTTGCTCGCCAAACAACCTTGTGAATGAGAAAAATACTTCACAGAAAAGCTTTCGGATTTTGGAACTTTTCGGTTTTTAGATGTTTGGATAAAGGATCTTGTATCTGTATTTACTTTTCCTCTTGCAGGAGATGTTCTATGGTTTAGTGTAAAATGGTTAACTGTGTTTCTCTCACCAATTACGCGAACCTTTCCATTAAGAAAGAGAATACCTAGACCAGCCATACATTACCTTGGACAGAGATTGGTATTTGTGTAGGGATGTTCATTACCTGAGACTTTTGCAACCAATGAATTACTTATGATCTGTAGTTTCTCTACTTATTGTCGCCTATGACTTTGGAACAAAGTGCAGTGGATGCTGAGACAGTGAGTAAATTTAAGGAGGAGTCAGACAGATTTTTAATTGGTAATGAGTTGAAGGGTTATGGGGAGAAAGTAGGTAAATGGGGGTGAGGAGCGTATCATCCGTGATCGAATGACGGAGCAGACCAATGGGCTGAATAGCCTATTTCTGCACCTAAATCTTATGAACTTGTGAGAAAATCTAACCATCTTCCCTTGACATTTAAACAGTATTACTACCACTGATTCTCTCACAATCAATGTCCTGAGGGTTATTATTGACCAGAAATGAATTGAACCAGCCATACAAATACTGTGGCTACTGGTGCAGGTCAGAAACTCTGTGGCATCGCCTTAAAAATACTTCATGATACTGCCTTCATCACCTTCTGAGGCAGAGAGTTCTAAAACCACACCTTTTGAGAGAAAAAAAATTCTGCTCATCTCTATCCAAAAAATTATTCTCTATTTTTAAAATTACACCCCTAGTTTTGTACTCACTTGAAAGTGGAAACATCATTCCATATCAACATTGTCAAGATTGTTTAGAATCTTGTATACTTAATTAAGTTAGCCTTCAATCTTCATGCACTCCAGTGAAAACCTTTATACTCTTGAATAACAGGATCAAAACTGCATGAATAAATGTGTTGTCTCCCGTTGCCCTGTAAAACTGAAGAATAGTATCTTTACTTTTATTTTCAATTCCTCCTGTAATAAAAGGTAACATTCTATTAGTCTTAATTATTTGTTTTGTGCCCTTTGTCTTCCTATGCTGACAGCGAAAATGCTCCCAATTCCCAGTCTGTTGCTTTCTTTTGGTCAACTTTATGCCCGTTCTCTGGATCAAATACTATCCCTAATTTCCATAAGGTCTGAAGTGACTGTTTGAGGATTCCAAGGAAATCCCTTGCCTGAGTCTGTACTACTGTGCTGCTGCCTCTGCTGAAGCTGTTCTGCCTGTGAGACAGGATATTCCCTGATGATAGTGGTGGTGTCCAGGACATTGACTGTAAGATATGTTACGACACGGGGTAAACCCCTCTGCTAATTTAAGCCAGTTACACAGAAATGATTCACCTCATGCTGTAGTCTCTTAAAATTCGAGAGGCAAAGAACTATCCCAAAAGTCATTATTTAAAGTAAAAAATAACTTTATTCTTTAAGTCTAACAGAGAATATTAACTAACAACTATTTACAATTTCTTTCTCTTAAACCTATCTTTTACTTTCCACTCTATAATACCAGTCTGATTAAAAAATCCCAAATAAGATTAACAAAAAAAAATCACGTTTCAGAACCAGTTAAGTTTGCCAAATCTCCTTTGTAGATTCTATCCATGTTGGTTTCTATGTTCTGCTGTGCAACTTCTTCCACAGAACAGGTACCTCTCAGAGAGTTCTTAAAATTAGCAGCCTATGTCTCTTGGTCTTTTGGCAGTTCTCAACTGTTCAAAACTGTCTGGTTTTATACCCCAAAACATTGGATTATTTCATTGGTTTTAATATTATCAAAATACTAAATTCAAACTCGAGTGGAGATTGGTAGCTTGGGGCATAATTTAAACTGGCCGAATTTGAATGTTTTTTTGTCTCATGGCAACCCATCTACTGCTAGCTGTTTCGAGCAAATGTTCCATTGTTACCTTGTTCAGAACACTGCTGTGTCAGGCAGTTTTACTAGCTTTTCAACTCTCTTAAAGGTACAGTACCTCTACATCTTCATAACAAATATGATGCAGTTAATGTATGCGTATCAAGGCCCTACGGATAGCAATAAAGTAATGATCAGCTAATCTGGTTTATGGGTCAGAACACCCATAAACCAGAACAAATTCCCTGCTTTTGTAGAAATTAATGCCATTTGATTTGGTCCAGTTCAGAATAATATCTCTCTGAAAATACCACTTCTGATCATGCTATGTTGAAGTATCAGTACCCTTAGACCTGCACTAGAGTGTCAACCTAGGTTTTTGTGCTCCAGTGTCTAGAGTGGAACTTGAGTCCTTAACCATTTGACTCAGTGAGAGCAATGTCATCAAGTTTGATGCCATTGAGTACGGTTCCAGCACCATGAAATAAATATGCATTCTAGCTCCAAAGGCATCAAATACGGTGCATTAAAATTATTTTGAAAATAAAAGCAGTGAGGACACTGCAAAAGCAAAATACTACAGTTACTAGAATCTGAAACAAATTGCTTGAAAGCTCAGCAGGTCAAGAAGCATCTATGAAATGAAAGAAACAAACTTTGAATGTTCTTGGTAACGATCCTTGGTTAGAACTGTTAAAAGATAATTGACCATAAACTTTCACTTTGTTTCTCTTTGTAAGTGCTGTCTGACTTGTTAAGTACTTATAATGTTTTCAGGAGAAACTGCCTGTCTATACTTTGTTAATAGTTCACTTAGAAATACTCTGCTGGATGTTTCTTAACTTAATTTCACATAATAAAATATGATCCTTCTAAATATTGTCATAACATCAAGAAACTTGATCATGTGACAAATTCTGAAGTCACAACCCCAGTAACCAACCTAACATGGCATCTCGAAGAAACAGATGATGAGGAAATAAGGAAGAAAAAACGGGGGGACTTCCCTGCTCCAACACAACCTGCTAAGAGAAAGAAGCTGTCTGTCAGCAAATACCATGTGGTGGATTCCAATGATTCTGACAGCAATTTCACAGCAAACATGTCTTCATATGCAGTAGAAGATAATGGCAAAAGTGGATCTAATAAGGATAGATTTATTGCTGTGACAGAGAACAAGTTTGCTTTCTCAAAATTACCTTGTTCTATAAATCGAAATCTTGGTAGACAAGAAACTAATGCCTCTAGCAAAAGTAATACTTGGTCAAAAGCTCAAATCGCATGTCATCACTCTGGCTTTGAAGAACAGGAATTGATCAGTGAAAGAGAGAATAATAAAACTGAAGAGCTTAGTCAGGCAGAACATAAACTACGAGACATGCCTTTGGAGGTAGTTGGTGAGGATTACGTTTTAAGACATCAGACACATTGGGCACTAAATGACTTGAGGAAAGAAATTTTGGAAGACGTTAATAGTGGTAGTGAGTATGATTCTGCTGATACTGATGAAATTATCTCTGGGAAAATGATTTCTCACAAAAGTTTGCCAAGAACAAAATTTAGCGAAAAACGAAATCCTTTGATTTCTAATACTGAAGGGGATCCGAAGAAAAAGGAGTGTAATTCCAACAGTAATAGCAGTAATGAAGATTCCGAGGCAGAGAGTTCTGAATCCAATTTGGATTCTGATTATGAAGAAATGATGAATAGCTGTTACCGAATAGACTTATCGCTAACTGATCTTGAACAATTGGCAAATAGTTCTTCCAAAGCCAAGAAAGAAAATAACAAATTGCAAAGCGATTTGAAGTTAGTTAAAAATATTTCATTACAGCCTTCCCTAATAAACCCATTGCCATCAGCTTCAGGAACAAAGATTTCTCAGAGCATGCCTGCCTTGAAGAAAAACACCATACTGAATAAAATTGCATCAGCTATTCAGGATGAGGACAGCAGTGACTGTGAAATAACACCAAATAAACAGCTGATTAACCCATCTCCTTCAAAAAAGACAATGTCTCTGTTCAAATCAAAGGAAGAAAATAGCAAAGGAGATAAATTAATTAGTGACCAATTATTTTTGAAAGTGAAGAGGAAGATGTATAAAGAATCAGATAGTGATTCTGAAACCTCAGCCGTTGACAAAAAGCAGAAAGTTAATCAAACTAAGAATGTGGTATCCTCTGATTCTGACAGTGATGAGAAAAGTAATTTCAAACCACCACCATTTAAAGGAACAAAATTTCTTCAATTCAACACACCCACCATGACCATTCCTAGCCACAAACCTAACTTTGGTATTTCTGAAAATAAAACTGAAAAGTTGAAATCTGTAATACAAAACTTGTGTAACTCTGAATTACTAAATGGAGAAAGATGTGGTGATTGTGGAGATGCCAATGAGGCAGTAAATGCTGTGAAACAAAAGATGGTGCATTTTAAGCAAACTGAACTTCCAAAATTTGAAGCCTCAACTTTACTTGTTGTTGAAACCAGCCATGTGAAGGAAGAGAGAGAATGTAAAGCTGGAATTGATAAAGATGTTAGGAACACTGCTCGTAGTTTAGCTGCAGGGACTCCTCGAAATTCAGAGAAATATTTATTGGACAATCAAAAGAGGTTGGCTGCATTACATGAGAGACAGAAAGAAACAGAGATGCAGAAGAAACTCATTCAAGGAGCCCTGACAAATTTGGTATGTTAGAAATGTTCAATTTTCTTATTAATTTATAAGATATTAATTTCCTAAATACTTCACACTGTTTCCTCTTTCAAATTGTTTGTATACCTAAATACCTTTAATTTGACTATTAATTGCTAACTACTGTAAATCCATTACCAGTCATTTCAGTGGTTTCTTGCACAGAGTCACAGATGTACAAAACAGAAACGGACCTTTCGGTCCAACCTGTCCATGCCGACCAGCTATCCCAACCGAATCTACTCCCACCTGCCAGCACCCGGCCCATATCCCTCCAAACCCTTCCTATTCATATACCCATCCAAATGCCTCTTAAATGTTGCAATTGTACCGGCCTCCACCACATCCTCTGGCAGCCCATTCCATGCACGTACCACCCTCTGCATGAAAAAGTTGCCCCTTAGGTCTTTTTTATATCTTTCCCCTCTCACCCTAAACCTATGCCGTCCAGTTCTGGACTCCCCGACCGCAGGGAAAAGACTTTGCCTATTTACCCTATCCATGCCACTCATAATTTTGTAAACCTCTATAAGGTCACCCCTCAGCCTCTGACGCTCCAGGGAAAACAGCCCCAGCCTGTTCAGCTTCTCCCTATAGCTCAAATCCTCCAACCCTGGCAACATTCTTGTAAATATTTTCTGAACCCTTTCAAGTTTCACAACATCTTTCCAATAGGAAGGAGACCAGAACTGCACGCAATATTCCAACAGTGGCCTAACCAATGTCCTGTACAACTGCAACATGACCTACCAAATCCTGTAGTCAATACTCTGACCAATAGAAGAAAGCATACCAAATGCTGCCTTCACTATCCTATCTACCTGCGACTCCACTTTCAAGGAACTATGAACCTGCACTTCACGGTCTCTTTGTTCAGCAACATGTCTTATGACCTTACCATTAAGTGTATAGGTCCTGCTAAGATTTGCTTTCCCAAAATACAGCACCTCGCATTTATCTGAATTCAACTCCATCTGCCACTTCTCAGCCCATTGGTCCACCTGGTCAAGATTCAGTTGTAATCTGAGGAAACCCTCTTCGCTGTCCACTACACCTCCAATTTTGGTATCATCTGCAAACTTACTGACTGTACCTCTTATGCTCGTATCCAGATCATTTATGTAAATGACAAAAAGTAGAGGACCGAGCACTGATCCTTGTTGCACTCCACTGGTTGCAGGCCTCCAGTCTGAAAAACAACCCTCCACCACCACCCTCTGTCTTCTACGTTTGAGCCAGTTCTGTATCCAAATGGCTAGTTCTCCTTGTATTCCATGAGACCTAACCTTGCTAATCAGTCTCCCATGGGGAACCTTGTTGAATGCCTTACTGAAGTCCATATTGATCACATCTACTGCTCTGCTCTCATCAATCCTCTTTGTTACTTCTTCAAAAAAGTCAATCAAGTTTGTGATACATGATTTCCCACGCACAAAGCCATGTTGACACTCCGGAATCAGGCCTTGCCTTTCCAAATACATGTACATCCTGTCTCTCAGGATTCCCTCCAACAACTTGCCCATCACCGAGGTCAGGCTCACTGGTCTATAGTTCCCTTGGTTTCTCCTTACCACCCTTCTTAAACAGTGGCACCTCACCTGTGACTATTGATGATACAAATATCTGAGCAAGAGGCCCAGCAAACACTTGTCTAGCTTCCCAAAGAGTTCTAGGATACACCTGATGAGGTCCTGGGGTTTTATCCACCTGTATGCATTACAAGTGATCCAGCACTTCCTCCTCTGTAATATAGATATTTTTCAAGATGTCACCATCTATTCTCCTACATTCTATATCTTGCATGTCCTTTTCCAAAGTAAATACTGATGCAAAATACTTATTTAGTATCTCCCCCAATTTCTGCCACTCCACACAGTGGCTGCCTTGCTGATCTTTGAGGGGCCTTATTCTCTCCCTAGTTACCCTTTTGTCCTTAATGTATTTGTAAGAACCCTTTAGATATTTACAATCAGAGCATACATTTTTAAACGTAATTTTTAAAACTAGCACAAGCTGTGATTTATCTCATACATTTTGCTGTATACCCATATATGTGCAAAACATGTCCCAGGCGACAGCATGACGTGATCTTCATAAATGTGATGGCTCAGAATAAAGAAATAGACATTTGTGAATTTCTCCCACTGGTTTCACATATACTGGTTACTTGATCACAACCAAGCCATCTGAAGAGGCGTCAAGCAGTTTGAAAGGAAACAAGGAGCAAGTTAATGTGCGTCTTGGATTGTTACCTCCTTGCCTTCATTAGTTTACATCTGAAACGTGCTAAACTGGTTTAGATAGGAAGATAGAGAGTACTGTTAGGATTAGCAGAATAACGTATGTCCTTATAAAAGACAAAACGGTTCTTTGAAATTGTCACAATTTTTATGCCGCAATTGATTTAATGAAAATTTCGTAGTTGTATTTTGCTAATTAAAATTAATGCTTCATACTTTAGTAACTTGATATCTTTTCGGGGAGAGGTGGGGTTTGTAATTATTCAAGTGCAGAAATAATTTCAAGGTGAAGAGTGAATCCATTGCCCTCAGTTGAACTCTAAAAGGGTAGCTTTTTAAATATTTGAAAATCTTTTAGATAGTGCCTTCAAACTGTCTGTAAGCTGCAAGGGGCCCAATTGTTTATATTTGTGATTACTATATGATTCTTTTATAATATTGTTTCATTTCCTGTTAAAATCATGTAAGTTTTATCTTAGTTGTTCAATGTAATATTTAAAATAGAAAGGCAGTTGATGTAGTTGAATGTAGTGTGTCTTGCACTAAAAGATGCATTATTTTTAATGTTTGCTTTTACAATAGGACCAAGATGCTGCATTTTGTTACATATTCTCAGGCTAATGACTGATTTATACAGTTTTCTGGGTGAGAAAGGATACATGGCAGTAAATGTCATGCAAAGGGAGGAAATTAAATTAAAAGGATTAATTTAAGCGCTTAAGAAAAATCAACAAAGTGTGAGAATTAAAAATAATAGCCCGCATGCTTAAAAATATATTCATGCATTACTTGTTTTCCCCTCCTTGAAGATGGATCTGGTATAATCTTAGAGATTTTGTGGAGTAAATAATTGCTAATTTTCTTCATTTTTTTTTAATTTAGCTTTTTCTTTAATATACATATGTTGCTATAGGACAATCAGAAACCTGACAAAGGGAAACACATTGTCTTTGATTTTGAAGAAGAGAGTGAAAACAATGCACTGTTTAAAGATGTTGGAGAAAATTTTAAAGAAGAAGACACAAAAAGTCAAGGAAAATTGCATGTTGAAAAAGTAAGCCTTTGTGTTTAATTTATATTTTTGCTAATTATTTAATGGATTTGCCACTGTGAAAGTCATCAGTAATTCTCAGCATCCAGTTGCCATTGTTCAGATGTGACTTTGTGAAATAGTCTAATGCATTTTGTAATAACAGTGTACTTTATACGTAAAAATTATTCCCATTGTGGCATATTTGATACCATTACCATTTCTTACAGAAGCTATTTTTTAGTCATGAGTCTGCCAGTTATATTGCGTTGTGAAGCATTATGGGGTGCAGAGCCAAAGAACTGCATTGAAACTTTCCAGTCATTCAACTGAGACCCTTTAATTCAAGTTAAGATGCATTGGATTGATTTGTCAAGGAATTATTTTCACCTTTCTCTTCTCTCAACAAGCTAATTGGTCATTTGCTAAGGTACAACAACAAAAGTGAAAATTAAAACATACCTTCAACAAAGACAAATATCATAATAACCTACAGAGGACAGTCAGACAGAAATGGAGGCAAGGCAAAATGTGGGACTGTCAAAAGAAAGAGCCTAGAGCTTAGGTCAAAAGATTGACTGAGAGTTACAATTGGATAGCTGAGAGTGAAACCAAGTGAAGTCAGTTACACTGAGCTGGACAATGGAACACAGGGCAGTGTGGTCAAGCTTAAAAACAGAAGAAAGGTTTAGAAGAGTTAATGCAGCATAATCACAGAATATGACTTCTGTATTTTGGCATGGGTTTATTTTAGTGCTGTGCCACGACCGGAAACTGCAGAGAATCAAATGTGGAATTGCAAGATGATGGATTTAGGAGACAACATTTTCAGGAACTTTGGATAGAAAAGAGAGGGAAAGTTATGGTAAATTCTCAAGAACACAAGAGCAAAGGATGGTTTGCTTTATGGAGAAGATGATTATGACCCTTTTTTAAAGCAAGAGGGATAGAAACAGAGGAAAGATCACTGGATTTGATGATGGAAGCTAAACAAATTTCTGATACATTGGTTGAATATAGCACCCTTTGGAATTAAAAGAACAGAATATGGGGCACCATAACTGAAGCCAAGTGTGAAAGGTGAAAAAGAGGTCTATTGTGGTTGTGGACCATAACAAATGGACAAGAGAAGTAATTCAGAAGTCAAGCCCTCTTGGAAATATTTTGAAAAAGATGTTGAGCGAGGGCACAATAGTTGGTATTTAGGAAGTTGCAAGTGACTTTTTTTTCAGGAATGAAGGTAGAATGTTATGCTAAAAAGAGTCGGGAAGGTTCAGTAATAAAAGTTAGGAGATGGCCTTATGGGTTTTAGTGACCTTGGGAAGAGAGAACTCAGCTCTAAAATACATCAAATAACAAACAAAGGTCAGGTAAGAGTGATTGACCTCAATATTAAATCAACATTTGACTGAGTGTGGCATAATGGAGCCAAGACAAAACGGGAGTCAGTTAGAATTGAGAGAAATTCTCCATGGGTTGGAGTCATTACCTAGTACAAAGGATGATGGATGTATGTCTCGGAATTCAACCATCTCAGCCCCAGGACATCACTACAGGAGTTTCTCAGGATAGTGACCTAGCTTCAGCTATCTTCAGTTACTTCATTAGTAACCTTCCATCCATCATTATGGAGATATTTGCTGATGATCAAACAATATTCATCGCCATTTGGACATCTCTAATGTTGAAGCAGTCATTTTCCACATGCAGCATGACTTGGACAATACCCAGGCTTGGGCCGATAAGTGGCAAATAACATTCCCATCACACAAGTGCAAGGCCATCTCCAAGAGACAATGTAGTCATCACCTCTTGATATTCAATGAAATTTACCATATTGAATCCGTCACAATGAACCTCCTGAGAGTTGCTATTGACCAGGATCTGAATTGGACCAATTGCAAAACTACTGCTAACCATGACTGTGGTTAGAAGAGCTGGCCAGTGGCTATGAAATCTGCAGAAAGTCACATTACATCTTCCCAAAGCCTGTTCACCATCTAAAGGGCACAGTCAAGAGTGTGATGGAACACTCCACCTCCTTTGAATATAGCTGCAACAATACTCAAGAAACTTGACACTATCCAGCGCACTTAATTGGCTACCAGTTCACCACTTTCCATGCTCACTTTGCTCACCACCACTGCACAATACAATAATGTGTACTATCTACAGGGTGCATTGCATAAAGACTCATGAGGGCCCCTTTGACACCTTATAACTTGCAGTCCCTATCATCTAAGAAGAATAGGAACAGCATATTGGTGAGCATTTATTGCCCATCCCTAGTTGCCCTTGAGAAGGTGGTGATGCATTGCCTTCTTGAACCACTACTGTCCACATGCTGTAGGTTGACCCACAATGCCCTTAGGCAAGGAATTGCAGGATTTTGACGTAGCAACAGTAAAAGAATAGCATAGATTTCCAAGTCAGAATGGTGAATGGCATGGAAAGGAATTTGCAGATGGAGGTATTCCTATGTATCAAATGTCTTTGTCCTTCCAGATGGAAGTGTTTGTGGATTTAGAATCTGTTTTCTGAGGATTTTTGGTGAATTTCTTCAGTGTATCTTGTAGATAGTACACACTGCTGCTATTGAGCAGGAATCAGTTTAGCTCAGTTGGCTGGATTGTTGGTTTGTCGAGCAGTATGATGCCAACAGCATGGTTTCAATTCCTGTCACCAGTTTGAGGTTACCATGAAGGACTCTCATTCTCAACCTTGTGCCTCGCCTGAGGTCTGGTGGCCCTCAGGTTAAATCACCACCAGTCACTTCTCTCTAATGAGAACAGCCCCTATGGTCTGGTAAGATTATGGCGACACAACAACAAAAGCTACTGAGTATCAGTGATGGTGGGCATGGATGCTTGTAGATGTGGCGCTAATGTGGGCTTTGGCCTGGATGGTATCAAGCATCTTGAATGTTGTTGGAACAACATTTGTCCAGGTAAGTGGAGTGTGTTCTACCACACTCCAGACATGTCTTGTTGATGATGGATAGGCTTTGGGCAGTAAGGTGGTGAGTTCCTTGCTGCAGTATTCCTAACCGCTGACCTGCTGTTGTAGGGACTCTGTTTATGTGGCAAGTCCAATTGAGTTTCTGGTCAATGGTAACCTCAGGCTGTTGATAGTGGGGGATTCAGTGATGGTAACAACACCTGAATGTCCAGGGGCGGTGATTAGATTGTCTCTTATTAGAGATGGCATTTATGTGACATGAATGTTACTTACCACTTGTCAGACCAAGCATGATATTGTCCAATTCTTGATGCATTTGACCATAGATTGAGGAGTCACTAATAGTACTTAACATTGTGCAATCACTGGTGAACATCCCACTTCAGATGAAGCAGCTGGTTGAGCTGAGGGCATTATCCTCAGGAACTCTGACAAAAATGCCCTGGTCACGAAGATGACTAACCTCCGCACAATCACAGCCACCTTCCTTTGTGCCAAGTTTGACTCCTACCAGTGGAGAGTTTGCCTCCTGATATCCATTGATTGCTAGGGCTTCTTGATACCACACTGGATTGAGTGTGGCCTTGATCTCAAGGTCAATAACTCTCACCTCACTCTGGAATTCAGGTCTTCTGTCAATGTTTACACCAAGGCTTTAATGAGGTCAGGAGCTGAGCGGCCCTGCAGAACCCAAACTGGATGTCAATGAGTGGATTATTGCTGAGGAAATGTTGCTTGATAGCACTGTTGATGACACCTGCTGTCACTTTTACTGTTCATTGAGAACAGACTTGATGGAAAAGGAATTGATTGGTTGGATTTGCATACTGCGTGACATTTTCATTTTTGTATTATTTTGATGCTTTTCAAAACCTGAAAGTCGTGTGAAGGTTCTGTGTCCTTACTACTAGCCCTGTAAACAAATGATATGTTCCAGAACTTCTAATCCAGCATTCCTAAAAATCAATTCTTCAATTTTCAACTTTGCCTTTCCTCATGTTACCAGAACAAACTTTTCAAGTGTCTTTATCTCTTCCAGCTCACCTGCAGCAGGATAGTGGATTGCATTAGCACAAGCTAACAGAATTTAAAATTCTTCTAAATTTACCTTAGGCTTTTGAAAATAGAACCATTGGGAAACTGTTTGATAGTGAGGAGGATAATGAAGATGACAGTGATGAAGATTACAATGGAAGATTCAAACTTAAACCTCAATTTGAAGGAAAAGCTGGTCATAAGGTAAGGATATTGAATGTAAGGAATTTTGCCTAAGTATATTTCTTGTACATCGCTGTGGAGATGGATTGAAAATTTGAACTAGTAAGTGTTCTCAACTTATGCCAAAATGAGTGCCTCACATAGTAATAAAGATATTGTTGCTTTGACTTCAGGATATATTTCTGACTCAAATTAACCATAACATTTTTATTCTCTGCCCCAAAATGTCATTAAGATTCAGTTTATTTATGCTTACAAATACGTACCTTGCAAATAAATGCAACCACATTTTCTTTCTTGCTTTTGGTATTCAAAGGCTTGAACTACATTTTCTTCCTCTTGCTGGTTTGGCTGAGTGGCCATTGTTCTGTGCCTGTTCATTCTATGGGAATAGCAACATGGCTGAAATCAAGGGCATTTCAAGCAATTCAGTTTGCACACATCAATGAAACAGTTGAAAGCATAATTATTTTTGGTTGCATCCCACCATAGTTTAGAGTCATAGAGATGTACGGCATGGAAACAGACCCTTCGGTCCAACCTGTCCACACTGACCGGATATCCCAACCCAATCTAGTCCCACCTGCCAGCACCTAGCCCATATCCCTCCAAACCCTTCCTATTCATATACCCATCCAAATGCCTCTTAAATGTTGCAATTACACCAGCCTCCACCACTTCCTCTGGCAGCTCATTCCATACATGTACCACCCTCTGCATGAAACTATATTTTTGACTACCGTCTACAGGAAATCCATTTGGACAAATCATGTAATATGTTTAAAAAAAATTAACCACAGCAATGAAAAAGACTGTCGCTATAACATTCTCCTAAGGCATTTGCCTGATTTGTCTAAAAGGGCACAAACTGAATTGAAGTGGAGCAGAATTGTAGAGTGCTCTTGTGTAGCTTTTTAATTTTAGAAACTTGAAAATGACAATGTTTTCTATATTTTTAAAGTTATTTATGCTCTCTTTTCTAGCTGTTTGACTTACAATCACGATTTGGAACTGATGAAAGATTTCGCATGGATGAACGATTTTTGGAAAGTGAAGATGAAAATACTGGTGATTACAATTAAGTTTTATGAAATACAAGTTTTTGACCAGTTTACTAATGACTGAGTTTTAGTATATTCCTCAAAGTGCCTTGCCAAAAAATGTAGGTGCAGTGCTGCTTGAGAAATTCAGTCCTGAAACTCTAGATTTGTAATGCCTGTTGTGGAAAATCTTGGAAAGAATATCTGAAACGGATTCTTGCAATGGAAAGAAGTGTCCCACAGCATGAAGCTGTGATGCCATATAGAGTCATAGAGATATACAGCACGGAAACCGATCCTTCAATCCAACTTGTCCATCCAACCAGATATCCCAAATAAGGATTTCCCTCTCACCTTAAACCTGTGCCCTTTATTTTTGGACTCCCCTATCATGGTGAAAAGACATTGGCTATTCACCCTATTTATGACCCTTGTGATCTTATAAACCTGTACAAGGTCACCTCTCAGCCTCCAACACTCCAGGGAAAATAGCTCCAGTCTACACAGCCTCTCCGTGTAGCTGAAACCCGCCCACCCTGGCAAAATTCTTATAAATCTTTTCTGAACCCTTTCAAGTTTCACAACATCCTTCTTATAGCAAGGAGACCTGAATTGCACACAGTATTCCAATAGTGGCCTCACCAGTGTCCTATACGGATGCAACGTGACCTCACAACTCATATAACTGAATGCACTGACCTATATTGGCAAGCATACAAAACATCATCTTCGCTATACTGTCTACCTGTGACTCCATTTCAAGGAACTATGAACTTTATCTTCTTTCCATTCTTCTGGGGGGAGCACCTGATATATCAGATGCTCTGCACTGCAGATTTTGTAGATGACAATAAGAAAATGACATTTTTATGAATGCCAGCAATTCAATTTCTTGTCCGGAAACAGGCAATGGTTAGTCAGGGCACATAGTTACCACTGAATTTCGCAATTTCATATACTGCAAAGTATTGGGGACATGGATTTATGGAAATCTATGATCATCAAAGACCAGCAGTATTATGTTTGGGTGGTAATGGGAAGAACAGGACCTCAGTCAGGAAATGAGGGAATGCTGAGTGAAAATGAGAACCAACATCCAACCAGGGGTGAAACTCCTAATGTCGATCCTCTAATGCTTGCTATGTGTTTGAATACCAGGTGACTACCACTTTATTTTTAATAGTATCTTCTAGAAGGTTTTTTTTTGCAGAAGAATCTGTTATGGATAAAGGCCAAAGTTCTGAAGATGAAGAGTTTGCTGATGAAAAAAAGAGGGCACTGAACATTTTACAGAGTGTTATCCAATTTGATGGTGAAAAGTCTGATCTCCGGAAAGAACAAACACGATTCAAAAAATTCAAGTTCGTACTCGTTTAATGAGTGTAATTCTTATGTACTTGTAGAACTGGTCACATACTAATATGATTTATTTCATTAAAATAAATCACAGCTTTTCCTTTCTGACTGATTTCTGATTATCTTTTAAATGATAATTCTGTTAGTCAGTGACCAATATCACACAATTTCTCTCTCAACCCACTAGTTAATATTTAGTAGTAAAGCAAGTGCAAAATGTGAGGTATTTTCATCAGAATCTTGTTCCTCAACTTGTTCGGAAAACATGAAACATTAAAAATTGCAATAGATTTATAAAGTGGTTCAGCGATCCATTGTGTATTGGGCATTTTTAAACTCAGCTTCATTTCCAATGAAGTTAGTTCCACAGTGTACCTCAATTATATGAGAGAGCTTTATATTAACATGAAAATGCAGTTCTGCACTCTCCATCTTTGTATTCACAACAGCACTTTCCCTTTGGAGTCCCCTACCCTGGGGAAAAGACCTTGGCTTTTCACCCTATTCATGCCCCTCAAGATTTTATAAACCTGTATAGGGTCACCCCTCAGCCTCCAATGCTCCAGGGAAAATAGCTATATTTTATCGTTCTGTGCAAGTTTTACTAAAGTTATGCATTTAACTCTCATTTTATAACTTGCTAGCATTAGAATTACAAGTGCTTTAAATCTCACATTGTTAAAATATCTGCTGTGTTTTAAATTGGGAGGCTATCAATACTTTGCCCCAAAATGTTTTCTTTCAGAGATGTTTCTGCTCTACGATACGATCCTACAAAGGAAGATCACATAGGCTTTGAAAGCAAACTAGATGATTCCACAAAGAAAAGGTATTTTTTTTTTACTGAAACTGTTTGATGCAATTCATGCTAATATATAATTATATACTGATTAGCCATCCTTTTTATTTTCTAATAATGTATTTCTGTGGTTTGCATTTTTGTCAGTTCAGAACATTTAACAATGTTGTCAGTTAATTGTGATATTTGAAAAATGCATCATTTCATGATAACATCCAGCCTTGATGCCCTGGTACAACATTATGGAGCCAGCCTTTCCGACTGAAATTGAATAAAAATTGTGTGAATGACAACACATTGCGGATCCATTGTGCTATAGAATAGTAACATATGGGAAGCTTTGTGGTTGAGAGTTGGATTTGAGCAAATCGAATTCTTAATTTTTTCATCCCTCCCAGTTAATCTATACAAGAGCTTCACAAGTATCTTTAAGGTTGGCGCTAATCATTGCATTACCATTAATATCCACCTGAAGGAAAAACTGCAGCAGGACAAGTAGAAATCTGAGAATGCTTTCAATAGAAGAATTGTTTTTACTTGATTCTATATTTAACAATATTTTGCATTTCAAAGTCAATAAATACAATTCCGTGATTTACTATTGCTATGATTTTTGGACTTGCACATTTTTGTTTAGTTTATAAAGAATAATTCACTTCAAATTAATGGATTGAACGCAATGTAAAAAATGCAGTGTGCCCGCATATTAAAGTTGTAATAAGTTACATCACTCTCTGAAACCTCAACTAGATTTTCTACTATTTCTTGTAGCATCAACAGATCCAGTATTCTTCTGGTTGATTTTGCATTTTGTGTCCTCTTTAAATTTGTACTAATTTGAAACATTGTTACATACAAAGTACCATTCATCCGTGATTTTAAAACTTGTACAAGTCCTCTCATTTACTTGTCCCTTCCTTTCTCTGTAAACTCCTTCATGAACAAAATCCTAAAATCTCTGCACCTCTTTGCTACCTTGATTATCATAGTTTCACCACGAACAATAATGCCTTCAAATTTCCCCTCGTTTTTAAATACATACAGTTAATATTGTATATCAGTGTATGAAATGTCTGATATGCTCATTCAAGCAATTTGCAACGGTTTGCTGTGATGTGACAAGTGTATTTGCTTTTATTAGTGAAAAATGAAAGGAATGTGGATGCTGTAAATCAAAAACAAAATCAGAAGTTACTGGAAAAGCTCAGCAGGTGTGGCAGCATCTGTGAAGAGAAATCAGAGTTAAAACTTTGGGTCAGTTTCTGAGGAAGGGTCACCAGACCTGAAAATTAACTCCATTTCTCTTCACAGCTGCTGCCACACCCGATGAGTTTTCTGGCAACTTCGGTTTTTGCTTTTATTCATGGCTTTATTAAAATGCCATGTTTACACCTCCATCACCCCTGAGATAAGGCGAACAGATGTTTTGAGTATACTCATTTTGGACAACTAATGTAATCACACAGTGTTAGATGACAGAAAACAATGAGAAATAGGAAAGAAATTAAGGTTGAAACTAGATAGAAACTTTATCAGAAAAAAATGAGATAACATCTTTCATAAGTAGATAAAGAAGACAAATATTGAGAATACAACTACCTTCAAGATTCTGTTTTCAGAACTTAATAATTTTTTCTGTTAGAAATAATACTTATAGGTGCCTTCTCACATTGAAATGTTGAAAAACAAGTAAAAGTGTCACTTACAGAAACGGTAAACGCTGAAATTACTCAGCAGATCAGTCAGTAGCTGTGAAGCAGGAAATTGTCAACTTCTCCTGTTAGTCATTTTTTTGTCAAAATGTAGTCAGTTATTTTTCGAGCACTTGATATGGGGAACCATAAGTACAATCTGTCAAAATCTAAGTTAACAACTTGCCGAGAAAAATCTTTTACATTTTGTGCTATTTTTCATGTTCCTCCTCAAGGCAAGCAATCATTACAGCCAAAGAGAGTCAAGTCTGCTAAATAAGTGGAAAGTACCTCAGCGGCCCCATTGAGGTCAATAGTGCTTTTATTTCATGGTTCAATTCAGCGTGTTAGAAACTCAACATGAGTACTCATTAACTCTAGATATCTGATTTGAAACTTGTATATCATGAATGAAAGATAATTTGTAGGTATCTTGGACAAATTCATTAAATTTATGTGCTAACTTATTACATAAACGTTGCAGCAAAAAAGAAAAAAGAAAAGCAAAAGAAGAAGCTGAGAAGCTTCCGGAAGTATCAACAGAAATCTATTATGATGTTAATGTGGACTTGAAAGAAATGTTCGATTCCGGGACCAAAGTGAACGAAGTCAAATGGGACATGAAAGATGATAGTCAGGTTCAAGATCAACCTATTGAATCTCCTGAGACTGTTGATTGCCTTTTAAATGGTAATTCGAAAGAAGATTTGGCTGGTTTTACATTTTCATTCTTTGATGATGCAACTTCTAACACTCAAAAACCAGGTAAAATTGTTTCTTATGACCACTGTTGAAACAATAGACAAAAAATGTTTGTGTCTACTTTGCAACTGGCCTGTAGTTTGCTTCTTTCTGTCTCTCTCCCTTTTTGAATTTCTTGATTTTGCTATTTTCCATCTTGAACTGGACCTTTCTAGAATCTTGAGAATTTCATGGAGGATAACCGTATCTACAAAACTTTACTAAAACATGGGCAGTTTGCATGAGGAATCAGTGCACATTGAATTGAAACCACTTTTTTCTTTCATGTGGAGTAACACACCCCAAAAAACTTGAAACAGACTGATTAGTGGAGAGAAAATAGAAGGTCGGAGAGCAGATTGAAGACATGACAAGACACTTAGCCAAGCTTTGCTTAATTTTAAGAATGCAAAGCAAAATAAATTCCAGATGTAAGAGAAAACAGTGAATACTGACTTTTATTGATAATGGATTAGGGGAAGGTATACCAAGCAGTGAACCAGAGGTGTAAGTTCAAGAAGGTTTGCAGGGTACGATGGAGTAAATTCAAGGAGAGGATGTAGAATTGGTATGTTAGTTAAGAAATATTTTTTACAACTGTCAGACTATGGATTGAATAGAACATCAAACACATATAGAACATTACAGTGCAGTAATGGCCATTCGGCCCTCAATGCTTCCCCACCTGTGGAACCAATCTGAAGCCTATCTATCCTACACTATTCCATTTTCATCCATATGTTAATCCAATGACCATTTAAATGCCCTTAAAGTTGGCAGGTCTACTACAGTTGCAGGCAGGGCGTTCCACGCCCTTGCTACTCTCTGAGTAAAGAAACTATCTCTGACATCTGTCCTATGTCTATCACCCTCAATTTAAAGCTATGTCCCCTCTTGTTAGCCATCATCATCTGAGAAAAAAGGCTCTCACTGTCAACCCTGTCTAACCCTCTGATTATCTTATATGTCTCAATTAAGTCACCTCTCAACCTTCTTCTCTCTAACAAAAACAGCCTCAATTCCCTTATAAGACCTTGCCTGCATACCAGGCAACATCCTAGTAAATCTCCTCTGAAGCCTTTCCAAAGCTTCCACATCCTTCCTACAATATGGTGACCAGAACGGTATGTAATACTCCCAAGTGCAGCCAGACCAGAGTTTTGTACAGCTGTAACATGACCTCATGGCTCCAAAACTCAATTGATCAACCAATAAAAGCAAACAGACCATATGCCTTCTTAACAACCCTATCAACCTGGGTAGCAACTTTCAGGGATCTATGTATATGGACACCAAGATCTCTCTACTCATCTACACTGCCAAAGATCTTACCATTAGCCCAGTACTCTGTATTCCTGTTGCTCCTTCCAACGTGAATCACCTCACACTTTTACACATTAAACTCCATTTGCCACCTCTCAGCCCAGTTGTACAGCTTATCTGTGGCCCCCGTAACCTGCAACATCCTTTGGCACTATCCACAACTCCACTGACCTTAGTGTCATCCACAAATTTACTAACCCATCCTTCTATGCCTTCATCCAAGTCATTTATAAAAATGACAAACAGCAGTGGACCCAAAACATCCTTGTGGTATACCACTAGTAACTGAACTCCAGGATGAACATTTCCCATCAACTACCACTCTCTGTCTTCTTTCAGCTAGCCAATTTCTGATCCAAACTGCTAAATCTAGCAACATGTATCTCAGTGTTCTCCTTGATAACGTTGTCTTTTTCCAGTGTGAATACCAACAAAAAATATTCATTTCACACCTCTCCTGTCTCCTGTGACTCTACACACAACATCCCACGACTGTGCTTGATTGGCCCTAGTCTTATTCTCGTCATTCTTTTATTCCTGATATACCTATAGAAAGTGTTCGGGTTTTCCTTAATCCTATCTGCCAACTAATTCTCATGTCCTGTCCTTGCTCTTCTTCTTTCTCTCTTTACATCTTTACTGGCTAGTTTGTAACTCTCAATTGCCTTAACTGAGCCTTCACGTTTCATCCTAACATAAGTCTTCTTCTTCCTCTTAACAAGAGATTCAACTTCTTCAATAAACCATGTCTCCCTCATTCGACCACTTCTTCCCTCCCTGACAGGTACATAATGATCAAGGATACGCAATAGCTGTTCCTTGATAAGCTCTACATTTCAATAGTGCCTATCGCCTGCAGTTTCCTTCCCCATCCTATGCATTCTAAATCTTGCCTAATCTTATCATAATTGCCTTCTCCCAGATATAACTCTTGCCCTGTGGTATATACCTATCCATTTCCATCACTAAAGTAAACATAACTGATTGTGGTCACTGTCAACAAATTGCTCATCTACCTCCAAATATAACACCTGGCTGGGTTCATTACGCAGTACCAAATCCAGTATAGCCTCTCCTCTTTTTGGCCTGTCTACATACGGTGTCAGGAAACAGTCCTTCATGCATTGGACAGAAACTGACCCATCTAAAGTACTCAAACTATAGTATTTCCAGTCAATATTTGGAAAGTTGAAGTCCTCCAAAACAACTATCATGTTACTCTCACTTCTATCCAGAATCATCTTTGCAATCTTTTCCTCTAATTCTCTGGAACAATTCGGAGGCCTATAGCAAATTCCCAACAGGGTGAGCTCTCCTTTCCTGTTTCTAACCTCAACCCATACTACCTCAGTTGACAAGTCCTCGAAAGTCTTTTCTGCCACCATAATACTGTCCTTGACTAACAATGCCACACCTCCCCTTTTTTGACCATCTTTTCTGTTCTTTCGAAAACATCTGTATCCCGGAACCTGCAACAACCATCTCTGTCCCTGCTCTCTCCATGTCTCTGAAATGGCCACAACATCAAAGTCCCAGGTACCAATCCATGCTGCAAGTTCACCCACCTTATTCCAGATGTTCCTGGCGTTGAAGTAGACAAACTTCAAACCACCTTCCTGTTTATCAGTAAACTCTTGCGACCTTGAAACCATATTTCTGACCTCCCTACTCTCAACTTCCTGGACACTGGAGCTACAATTTAGGTTCCCATCTCCCTGCTGAATTAGTTTAAACTCTCCCAAAGAGCATGATCAAATTTCCCCCTCCCAGGATATTGGTACCCCTCTGGTTCAGGTGCAGACCATCCTGTTTGTAGAGGTCCCACCTACCCCAGAATGAGCCCCAGTTATCCATCTCTCTCTCTCTCTTCCTCGCCTCGTTAGCACATGGCACAGGTAACAAACCAGAGATAACAACTCTGTTTGTTTTGGCTCCAAGCTTCCACGCTAGCTCCCTGAATTTCTGCCTTAAATCCCCATCCCTTTTCCTACCGATGTCATTGTCATTGTCATTGTCATTGGTGCCTGTGTGGATCACGACTTGGGGTTGGTCCCCCTCCTGCTAAGGGTCCTGAGAACATGATCCGAGACATCATGAATCCTCGCACCTGGGAGGCAACTGTGAGTCTCTCTTGTTCCCACAGAACCTTCTATCTGTCCCCCTAACTATGGAGTTCCCAATAACTAATGCTCAGCTTCTCTCTCCCCTTCCCTTCTGAGCAACAGGGCCAGACTCTGTGCCAGAAACGTGCAACCCTGGCTTATCTCTGGTAAGTCTCCCCCTTCTTCCCCCCCCCCGCCACCTCCATGCTCTTTAAGAATTATCGCATAGAACAAATAAGGAAGTAAAAGCATAGTTTATCCTTTACTTAATCATTAAACAAAATAATGTCATGCTCTTATCATGGGGTTTAAAGAAGATGATGAAACTTGGAAAACATTTTATACTATTTTCCAAATTGGGCATAATAATGAGATTTTAAAATCCACATATATGAATTAAGTTCTCCAGAGCCAAAAAGGTTGCTCAGTAATAATTATGATGTTTCCAAGCAGTTTTACAACAAGACTAGCGTAAAGTTAAACCTCATGATTATTAAAATGATTTCCAAAGATTTTCTTCCAGTGCAACTTCAATGGTACACACTGGAGGGGCAAGGAATCAGCAGCAGCATCAACTGATTTTCTAAGTTTAATTGTCTGCATAATGACAAAAATGTTTTTTTCAGTTTTATGGTTGTCATTACAGCTACAAAGTCTGGGCTGTTGAAAGTAATTTCTGTCATTTGAAACACTAACATGCTCATATCACAGCATTACAAAATTGCTATGAAGGAGAATGAGGCCATTAAACCCATTGTGTCAGCACTAGTTCTTAAGCATTTTAACTTACTGCCAACCACCGTCCTTTGCTCTATGACTCTGTACATTGGATCATCATAACCTGCTTTTGTACTGTATGTCTCTATTAATAATGCCTAGGATACATTATGCTTTGTTAACAGCTGTCTATCTCTCCTCCGACCTTTAATGACTTATGTATATGTACTCCCAGGCCTCTCTGCGCCTGTGCACCCTTTAGAATATTACCCTTTTGTTTCATACATTCTCTTGATGTTCTTTGTGACACTTCATCCTTCTCCACACTGAACTTCATCTGTCAACTATCAGCCCACTCCAACAGTGCATCAATTTTCTTTTGAAGTTCCATTCTGTCGTCCTCACAATTTACAGTTCTTCCAAGTTTTGTGTTGCTTACAAACTTTGCAATTGTCTCATCAAATTGTCAGTTATATGTATATAAGAACGTAGAACAGTACAGCACAGGCTCTTTGGCCCTTGGTGTTGTGCCGACCTTTTATCCTGCTGTAAGATCAAACTAACCTTATATATCCTTCATTTTACTGTCATCTATGTGCCTATCCAAGAGTTGCTTCAATGTCCCTGATGTATCTGATTCTACTACCACCGCTGGCAGTGCATTCCACGCTCCCACCACTCTCTGTGTAAAGAATCGACATCTGACATCTCCCCTAAACCTTCCTCCAATCTCATTAAAATTATGTCCTTTGTGTTTGCCATTTCTGCCCTAGGAAAAAGTCTCTGGCTATTCAGTCTATCAATGTCTTTCACCATCTTGTTCACCTCTGTCAAGTCACCTCTTGTCCTTCTTTGCTTCAATGAGAACAGCCTTAGCTCCCTCAACCTATCTTCATAAGACATGCACTCCAGTTCAGACAGCATCCTGGTAAATCTCTTCTGCACCCTCTCTAAAGCTTCCACATCCTTCCAATAATGAGGCGACTAAAACTGAACACAATATTTCAAGCATGGTCTAACCAGGGCTCTATAAAACTGCAGCATAACCTCACGGCTCTTAAACTCAATCCCCTGACAATGAAAGCCAGCACACAATATGCCTTCTTAACAGCCCTATCAACTAGGATGACCACTACTGAGGGATCTGTGGACATGGACTCCCAAGATCCCTCTGTTCCTCCACATTGCCAAGAATCCTGCCTTTAACACACTATTCTTCATTCAAATTCAACCTTCCAGATGAATCACTTCACACTTATCCAGGTTGAACTCCATCTGCCACTTATCAGCCCCGGTCTGCATCCTGTCAATGTCCCATTGCAACCTACAATGGCCCTCCACACGATTCACCACTCCACCAACCTTCATGTCATTGGTAAACATGGTTGTGGAAATAACACTATATCTGAAGAGTCATTTCTTATTCACGGGTCTATGAGTAATTGTTTTCACAATGACATTATTTGAGATTTGTTAGAAATTAAGCGCAAGTATCAATCGTGCTGTATAGTGAATATTTTGAATTCAGAAATGGCAATTCGTTGTTTCAATCTTTACTGTTTTAGAACTCGGGTATCAGATTGAATCAAGGCATATGACAGCATTTCCATGGCAAGAGGATCCTCGATTTCAAGATAGCTCCTCTGAAGATGATAATGATGAAGAGAAAGATTTAGAAAATTGTGGAAATAGCACAGAAAAAACGTAAAGCTAACCTAATGCTACTTAAATTGGAATTTCACTGAACCTTTTCTTCTAACACTTGTAACATTGTAAAATGGTGCTCAGTCCAAGACCCATTTCCAAATTGAGTCAGCATTGTTAGGTTCTTGATATTAAGGAATGTGATTAGTGTTAGTTATTTGACATTGAATAATGTTTCAGAATTTATCTGAAATTAATCTCAACATTGAATTTTAGACCCATCCAACACATAATTTAAGATGGGTTAGAAATTGCACACAAAACTACTTTTTTTTTTGCTCAATCTTGATTTTTATTTGCCTCCAATGCAACTCACCAAAACCCAGTCTTGATTTGTTCTGTAACTTAATTGTTTCAATGTGATGCTTGGATTATATCACTAATAACAATGAAAAACTAAATTTTCAAACAAAACATTAAAAGGTACTATTCTGTAATACATTGAAAATACTGTGACAACTTTTATATTAAAAAGCATTAAGCATAAATGAAATAGCTTTGCATCTTAGACAACAGTGCTTTTTAATCTGACCATATGGAACAAAAACTAATCTCCATTGGAAAGAAAATAATCAACAGTAAACACTAACAAATTAAGCTTGGTGATTAACATAGACAACCATTACTGTTTTTACCACTTAACCTAAATAAAAGTGACGGGACTAGGAGTTTAACTCACATATAGATAACCCAAGTCCAGAAGGAATTGTGCATTTCTTCTGATAGTTGCAAAACAACATTTGACTGTTTGCAAAATGAATGATGATGTGTCCACCTTTCCAGAATTGGTCATATTTGACTCAGTTTTTAATTATGTCTTTGATAATTATTAAAATTATATTTTGACATTTCTATTTTTATTCAGAGTTTCTGCTAATCATGTTTAATTAAAATTAGGACATCTCATTTAAGGAGTTATTTGGTAGAATGAGTACTGCTGAAAAAAGACACTTGTAAGATGAAAAGTTTCAACAATGCTCAGCGGGACATTGGCAAGAATATCAATGTAATTTTAATACTGTACACAAATAGTGTTCTAATTGTTTAACAGTAGATCTTGGTAGAGACCCTGCCTTGAGAATGAACCAACTGAATGATAATTGACAGTCATTTAAATCATATTTAAATGCTTGCATATATCAATTACTTTTATTTTGTACTCTTCGTTTTCAGGGAAGTAATATTTTCTAAGAAGAATGCGAATCTATTTTTCTTCTTCAAAGATGATCAAAGGCTGAAAGGTAAAATGTGATATAAAATAGACTGTTATCCTGATGTTATTGGCTTAAGATGCAGCATTGTTTTCGTTCATTTTCTCTTCTATATTTTTGGAATTCAACTAGCAATATAATTATGACTCAGTGAATTTTATTTTACTTTGTTGTTCTTAGATGGCCCAAAACTATTCTGTCGAACTACAGATCTTGAAGAAGAAAAACATATTTGGGAAGAAAAGAGGACTCTGCTGATTGAGGTAAATTATTTCATGATTAACTTGTTCTATATGCATAACAAATAGCTGACTGACTGGAAATCGTTATGGCAGTTAAAATCTCGCGTAAATTTATAAAGTTGTAATAATGTTTAAATCAATTTGGGTTTGAAAAATATTTTTGAAAATATACATTACTATTAACATTCAATTATTGCTGTACTTCAAGGAACACAGAAATAGGAGGAAGCTATTAAACCAGTTGAGTTTGAGCCTCAAGTCTAGTTTGCAATTCAATTAAGTCATAGCTGGTCTTTTTCTCAGCTTTATCTTCCTACATTTGATTCACAACCATTAATATTCTGGCCACGCAAAATGTGTCCATCTGTATTTGAGCTTGATAATTGCCCCAGCTTCAACAACATTTTGGTGAGAGTTTACAAATGCCACCAAACTTTCTGTAGCGAAGTGCTTTCTTGTGTCAGCCCTGGATAAGCTCGCTCTATTTTTATATTTTCTAATCAACCTGAGCAGAGTGATTCACTACACTCCAGAGCAAGTAGGATTGAAACCTGGGCAATCTAGCTCAAAGGTATGGACACTAGACACTACCACAGCTGTTTTTTTTTTTCACTCCTGTTCTGAATTCTCCACCAGGAAATTAATTTCTCTCTCTCTCAAAGTTTTTAATCATGAACACTCAAAACAATTAAAATAATTTTTCTATTCAATGAAATAGAAAGTTTGTCTCCAAAAGCTTTACCTATAAATTAACCTTTTTAAATCCGATATCATTCTGGTGAGTATGTGTTGCACTCTCTCCAAGGTCAATATATATCTCCAGAAAAGCAATGCTGAGATAAGAATGTAGATTCCAGGTGGCCAGTGATTGCTGATATTGGCAACTGCGGACAATTCTGCATGCGCACACATTCGGAACATGCAGGTGCACATTGCCAAACACCGATGTCACATAGTCTTTATATTTTTCACCATGCACAAATGCAGTAGCAACCAGGCCAGGGATGTTCGTGTGATTTTGAACTGTATGTTCAGTGGTGGGGAGAGAGTTTGCAGGACATGCTTAAGACTGAGATCAGAAGAGAACTCAGGAGCTTCACTGGATCAGTGAAGAAATACCTATAAGCCAGAATGCCCTCTTCCCCCCCCCCCCCCACCAGTCCCCATCTCTTGACCACCACATTCTCCACCCCCCACCTCATCTGCACAATATCTATGTACAAGCATTTAAAGTGATGTGTAGCGAGGGGATCCATGATGGCGGTGACCTAGGAGTATCGCATCTGCTAGGCTCTGCGCCACAACATCGGCAGGAAACCCATCCCATCCATGTTACTGTGTGTAAAAAAAAAGTAAAAGAGCTACTGAACCTGAAAATTTTAACTACCTACATTTTTGCTGTGGGAGAATGCTGAAGAAAGGAGGGAGTTCACCCGGAGCTGAGGCTGCAGCTCAACCCACCGAGGCAGTGGGCTTGCTTACTCACCAAGCCTTGGTTGAAGAGCTTGCCAAATCTCACCAGGTCCTGGGGAAGCAGATTGAAGAAAAAATCGAGAAAAAGCTGGCCCCAGTCTCTGCTATGCTGCAAGACCTGGGAAAAAGACTGATGAGCTTGAGCGCAGAGCCACAACATTGGAGACAGAGGCTGATTCATCCAAGAGTCAAATTGAATGCCTGGAAACACAGGTCCATGGTTTGCTGGATGATCTTGAGGACAGGAGCAGAAGAAAGAACCTTTCATGTTGTTGGCATGCCAGAGGGGACAGAAGGTGAGCGGCCAGTGGAATTCTTTGGAACGTGGTTCCTGGGATTCCTTAGTTTGGAGGCTGAAAAGGGAAGGATAAAGATTGAGAGAGCCCACTGGGTCGCAGCACAAAGGCTATTAATGGACCAATGTCCTCACCCTGTCCTGGTACGGTTCCATCATTATAAAGACAAACGGAGAGTCGTGGAAGCTTCCAGAGCTCAAGAGAAGGATCCGAGCCCTTTGGTGTGTAATGACTTCAGGGTGATGAATCAAAAAAGGAAATCCTGTGAACCTCAAGAAGCGATTGAGAGAGCTTGGGATCTAGTACTCTCGAAGACTAAGACATCCAGCAGTGCTTCAGAATCATAGAACCCTATAGTGTGGAAACAGACCCTTCGGCCCAACAATTCTACACTGACTTTGCGATGAATAACCCACCCAAACCCATTCCCTTATATTTACCCTAATGAATGCATCTAACCTACACATCCCTGAACACTTTGGGTCAATTTACATGGCCAATTCACCGAACCTGCACATCTTTGGATTCTGGGAGGAAACCGGAGTAAACCTACACAGACACAGGAGAATGTGGAAACTCCACACACACAGTTGCTGGAGGCTGGAGTCAAACCTGGGTCCCTGGCACTGTGAGGCAGCAGGGCTAACCACTGTGCCACCCCAATGGATCTGTGTATATATTTATTTGACTTGCCTGAGAAAGCAAGCTACTTTGTGGACACGCTGACTTAAGCCAGATGATTAACTAGACACAGATAACAGAGTTGGTTGAGTTTGTCCTCCTTTCGAGAGGACTTGGTGGAGTCTCCTTTTATTGGTAATAAGTTGCATTAAATTATGCTCAGGATAGATAGATTATTTATCATTAATTTCTAAGTTGTTATACCATTGGATGGGTGACGTATTTACTTTTAACTTAATTATGTATATTACTAATCTTGTTCTTTCCTACTGGGTTGCCTGAGTTTGTGGCATGACCCTAGCTGGTAGGAGTAAAGAGGGTGGTTGGGGTGGTTAGTAGGGTTTTGGGATGTAGGTGCCCCGTTTGAATGGGGGGTAAATTCCTCTAATCAGTGCCTTTTGGCGCTTTTTTGTTTTTTCTGTTTTTAGTGTACATAATTTTTACAAGGTTTGTAGGTTTGTTGGTTGTAGCTGTTTTAGTTTATGTAGTTTTTGTGTTTTCTGGACTTTCTTGTACTGAAGCTCAGCGATTCGTAGTTCAAGTTCTCCCTCTCTGGAATCTAAGTGGTGCTGTAGAACATTATGGCTAAGGATATGTTCAAGTGGTGTACCTGAAACATTAAGGAGAGTCACCCACTGAACAAGAAGAAAAAGGTGTTTTTTCCCGTCTTAAAAGGGAGAGGGTGGATGTTGCCTTATTGCAAGAAACACACCTAGATGAAACAGAGCATCTGAAACTGCAACAGATTCGGTATGACTAGGTTTATTTCTCATTTTCAATACTAGGAGTACAGCTCTGCCATACTTCGGAAGAATCTCCCATTTAAGTTGTTAGAATGTATAAAGACACACATGGGAGACTTGTAATCCTTAAAGCTTTGATTAATGGTGAAGAATATGGGATTTTAAATGTTTATTGTCCCCTGGCGCATCCCCTCAAGTTCTCGATAGACACACTTTGTAAACTGGTTAACCTCGCATCCCAGCATATTATTGTAAAAAGGGATTTTAATTGTCTAATAGACCCCATGGTGGACAGATTGCCCAAAGGCTCCCGATATCTGTTTCACGACCTGAGCAGTTAAGAGATTTGTGTGTTGAACTAGGATTGGTAGATGTTTGGAGGCACATTCACCCTAGTGGCGGACATTTGACGTTTTTCTCAAATCCGCACAAATGCCATACCAGGATTGATCTCTTTTTGATTCCCACAGCGCATTTGGACTCAATGGTGTCATGTACAGTTGGCAATATCACTATTTCTGATCACAGTCCAGAATATTTAATGGTCAAGAGTAAGGATACTATGGTAGGTTCGAGGCATTGGCAACTTGATCCCTTCATCTTTAAGGTTAGCAAGTTTACTGAATTCTTTTCTACAGAATTCAGCGCTTTTTCAGGCTCGGTCAGTAATCCATCCATTCTCTGGGAAACTGCTAAAGCCTAAGCTAGGGGGTTAGTTATTTCCTTCTGCCAGTAAGAAACAGCAGAAGCGTGAGCAGCAACGCGTGCTCAAGACGTGTCTGAAGGCAGCTGAAAAGGCATTCTTTGATAGGTCCTGGTTGGCTAAACTACAGGGGATCACAGCACTTCAGTCTGCACTGAACTCCACACTTAGCTCACAGGCAGCTAAGAGGGAGCTTACATTTGCAAACCAAAGATTGTTTGAGCATGGGGATAAGCCGGGCAAGTACTTAGTGTACCTTGCCAGGAAAAGGAGTGCTCCTCAAGCCATTACCTTAATCAAGGAACATACTGGAAATTTAACCCATGATTCAAGCGCAGTGTTTCAGAAATTTTACTCCAAACTATACCAGTCTGAAAGTTGTGAGGATAGGCAGGTTAGAATGGAGTCTTTTTTAAGAATTTGGACTTCCTGGGAGTGACCATTGAACAAGACTTTCTCCTTAATGCCCCATTGACAGTGAAAGAGGTGCAGGAGGCTATGAGGCAGCTTCAGAATGAAAAGGCGCCTGGTTCTGATGGACTTCCCAGTGAGTTTTATAAGGAATTTAAAAGTATACTATCAGGACCGATGCTTAGTATATTTCACAATTCACATAGTCGTGGCCTCCTCCCACCATCTTTAAGAGAAGCAAACATCTCTCTTATCCTTAAAAAAGGGAAGGCCCCGGAGGATTGTGCTTCCTATAGGCCCATCTCACTCATGAATGTTGATTTCAAAATCCTATCTAAGACGCTTGCACTCAGATTAGAAACTGAGATTCCCTCCATCTTTAAGGAGGATCAGATGGGTTTTATAAAAGGTCGCAGATCGGTGAATAATGTTAGGAGGTTACTTAATATGATCCAAATATGTCAACAACAATCGGTACAGGGATTAATGATCTCTTTGGACGTGGATAAGGCATTTGACCGGGTCGAATGGCCATATCTTTTTATACTTTAAAGTGGTTTGGCTTGGGTGAGGCCTTTATCAGATGGGTAAAGATTTTATATAGTGACCCTCTTGCCATGGTCAAGCAATTTCAATTTCCTTAGGAGCAATCAATAGGGCGGTCCCTTGTCACTGTTACTTTTTACATTGGTGATTGAACTGCTGGCAGAGGCAATATGTGGGAATCCCAATATATCTGCTCCAAAAGTGGGGACAAAGTCGCATAAGATTGCATTGTATGTAGATTAATTCTATGTCTGTTTTATCAAACCCAACAGTTTCAGTGCCTCATCTAATACAAAGTTTAAAAATCACACAACACCAGGTTATAGTCCAACAGGTTTATTTGGAAGCACTATTTTTTGGAGCGATGCTTATTCATCAGGTGGTTGTGGAGTACATAATTCTAAGACACAGAATTTACAGCAAAAGTTTACAGTGTGATGTAACTGAAATTATATATTGAAAAATATCTTTATCTGATACAATGCATTAATTCGTTTGGCGGCTTTTCGGATTACAAGATCAACTTTGCGAAATTAGAGGCCATGCCCATGGGTGGTCTCCTGAAAATGCCTGGTCCTGAGAATAAATCTCGATTTCTTTTTAGACGGTCGCAGGAGAGCTTTCTTTACTTAGTTAAACTCATCACCCCTGTCTTTGGCTATTTAAAACCAATTTTGCCCATTTATTCGACAGAATCAAGCAAGACTTTTGAAGATGGGAGGCGCGTCTGATCTCTTGGTGAGGTCAGATAGCCCTCATTAAAGTGAACATTCTCCCCTGTCCGCTGTATCCTATGCAAATGTTACTACTTTTTACTAAGCACACGTTTAGAAGACTGAACAGCTGGTTCAGTTCCTTTATCTAGTATCGCAAGCGACTCCTTATTAAACTGACTAAACTGCAGCTACCCCACAGACTGGGAGGAGTTGACCTGCCAGATATCAAAAACTATCAATTAAGTTCATTGCTATCTTGTGTGAATGACTGAGCCTGGGAGAGGGGACCCTCACTCACTATGGTTGGACAGTGAAGCATCTCAGGCAAGATGCCCCCTTACTAGCTTGATGTTCTAGGACAAAATGAGAACAGTTAGGGAATATTGCCAAAGCCCAGTAGTTATTAATACTGTTAAAGCGCGGGGGCAATGCATCAGAGTGAGGGCAATATTGCCAAAACATCATTTTTACACCCATAGTTGATATGCTACTGATCCAAAAGTATTGAGTACAGGAGTTGGGAGGTCATGTTACAGCTGTACAGGACATTGGTTAGGCCACTGTTGAAATATTGCGTGCAATTCTGGTCTCCTTCCTATCGGAAAGATGTTGTGAAACTTAAAAGGGTTCAGAAAAGATTTACAAGGATGTTGCCAGGGTTGGAGGATTTGAGCTATAGGGAGAGGCTGAATAGGCTGGGGCTGTTTTCCCTGGAGCGTCGGAGGCTGAGGGGTGACCTTATAGAGGTTTACACAGACTCCAGCACTATAGGGATAAACAAATGATGCTGTGTATTTTTTCTCACTTTGTGTTGTCTGGGGCAGGGGCATGGCTTCAGGTAGAAGGAGCCATTGAGGAGTTAGTGGGTCATATGAGTCCCCCCCACTCCGTGGGCAAGGGGGGAAGTGTCCTTTCGTTTGTGTTATATGTCAGTATGTTGTAGAAGTAGGTGTGAGAAGTTTTAATTTGGTAGTCTTGGAAGTTGTATTTTAAAATTTATATGAACTGTTTACTGTTTTCACTTGGCGTGCTATTTTCGGGGTTCTTTCTCCCGGGGTGTCACAGACTGTTCCGGACGGCTATGGCTAGCCATTCGTTTAATAGTACACCTGGAATGTTAAGGGAGTCATTCACCAATTGAGACAAAAAAGATACTTTAAAGCATTAGAAAAGAGAGGGTCAATGTAGCCTTGCTGCAAGACACACATTTAACCGGTAAGGAGCATTTGAAGTTACAGCTGGGAGGGGTCAGACAGGTGTTTTTCTCATCCTTTAATTCGAAAAGTAGAGGAGTTGCTATACTCATCCAGAAGAATCTCCCATTTCAAATTTTAGTCCAAATTAAGGATGAACATTGGTGGTTTATAATTCTTAAAGCTTTGGTACATGGAGAGGAAAATGGGATTTTGAATGTATATTGTCCCCTGGCACATCCCCTCATTTTTACCGGATACACTTTCCAGGTTAATAGCCCTTGTGGCATGTCATACAATTAGAGGGGGAGACTTTAATTATCTTATTGACCCCGAAGTGGACAGGATGCCTTGGGGTCTTGTGGGTATATCCCCTCAATCCAGGCAGTTGGTGGACCTGAACAGGGAGCTGGGGTTGGTGGATGTGTGGAGATTCTTCACCCCAAAGTTAGAGATTTCACCTTTTTCTCTAATCCACATGTTTTTTTGTCCCATTGACCTTCTTGAATTCGGTGCTGTCTTGCAGAATAGGGAACGTTCCCATTTCCAATCACACGGCAGTGTACATGGAGATCAAGGCCGGTGGTAACAGGATAGGCTCCCAGCACTGGCACATGGACCCTTTCCTCTTGAAAGATCGCAAGTTTAAGGAGTATTTTTTGCAGGAATTTAAAATCTTTTGGGACATTAATTTGGGTATGGCCAGTAACCCATTGGTGCTCTGGGAGACTGCCAAGGCCTATGCACGGGGTTTGATTATTTCTTACTCAGTGACCTGGAAGCGGCAGAGAGGAGAGCAGCAGCATTTGCTCGAGGCTCGCCTGAAGGCAGCTGAGTCAGCATACTTTGACAGACCATCTGTAAGTAAATTGCAGCAGATTACAGCCCCAGACAGCAAAGAGAGAAATCTCTTTTTGCAAAACAGAGATTATTTGAGTATGGTGATAAACCGGGTAGATACCTAGCATATCTTGCCAGAAAGAAGAATGCCCCCTAATCTATTACATCCATCGGAGACAGTGCTGGTACTCTCAAAAAGATTAATGCAGCATTTAGGAAGCTACTTCAAGCTGTACCAGTCGGCAGGCTGTGAGGACAGATTGATGAAGGCAGAATCTTTTTTTAAGACCCCGAACCTTCCCGGTGTAACCTTGGAGCAGGCATCCTTTCTGAAAGCCCCCGACAATCCAGGAAATACAGGAGGCGGTGAGGCAGCTCCAGAGTGGTAAAGCGCCCGGCCCGGATTTCAAAGTGAGTTTTATCAGCAGTTTTTTGACATGCTGGTTGGGCCACTCTTAGATATGTACAACTACTCATACAGTCAGGACTGCCTCCCATCCTCTCTGAGAGAAGCAAATATTTTTCTTATTCTTAAGAAAGGGAAAACCCCAGAGGATTGCACTTTGTACAGGCCCATATCGTTACTGAACGTGGATTTTAAAATTCTGTTGAAACTGCTGCCGTTAAGGTTGGAGAGGGTTTTGCCCTTCATCATAAAGGAGGACCAGACAGGTTTTATCAACGGTCGCAGGTCTACTAATAAGAGTATTAAACATGGTCCAGGTATGCCAGCAAGGTTTGATTCCGGGCTGGTAGTCTCCCTGGAAGCAGAGGAAGTGCTTGACTGGGTGGAGTGGCCATACCTCTTTTATGTACTGGAGTGGTTTTTGCCAAGAGGGTGGCAGTGTTACATAGTAACCCAAAAGCAGCGGTTCTCACTAATGGTATAAGGTTGGATACTTTTAGTATCGGCAGATGCAGCCAACAAGGGTCCCCTCTCTTGCCACTATTGTTTACATTGGTGATTGAGCCACTGGCGGAGGCCATCTGGAGGGATCCTAACATAATTGTCCTGGAGATAGGGTCAGGCAGGCATAAGATCACTCTCTGTGTGGATAATGTTCTTTTCTTTTTAACTGATCCAATGACATCTGTGCCCCGTTTAATACAAGTGATTGATCTATTTGGTTTGTTCTCGGGGAATAAAATTATTTTTATGAGGTCAGAGGCTATGCCTGTGTGGGGGCCTTACGAGAATATCCGATTTTGGGGATGGAGCCCATTTCCCTTTCAGATGGTCACAGGGAGGTTTCCTGTATTTAGGTATTTTTATCACTCCAGCCTTTGATCACTGATATAAAGCAGTTGCGAGAGGAGATAAGGCAGGACCTTCGGCGCTGGGAGGATCTTAGTTGGGTAGAAGAGCTCTGGTCAAAATGAATGTTCTTCTTCGCTTATTATATCCCATGCGAATGCTCCCTCTGATGCTGCCGAGGCAAGCACTATGGAGGCTTTAAAGTTGGTTTGCATCTTTCATCTGGCATCATAAGTGGCCTCTTATTAAGCTGGACAAATTGCAGCTTCTGCAAGGGATGGGAGGTTTGAATTTCCCGGACTTTAAGAAATATCAGTTGAGTTCCTTACGATCCTGTGTGGCCGGCTGGGCCTGCCAGGACCGACGGTAAATTTGGTTGGACATCAAGGCCTCCCAAGCAAAATGCCCCCTCATCAATTTGTTATTTATGGACCATTGCAGAAACCCAATTGTCCTTAACACAGTTAAAGCTTGGAGAATGATGCAACTAGGTGAGGGCAACTTACAAAAAAACTTATCCTTTCACTCACATGCTGGGAATGTTAGGATTCTGGCCAGGGTCGATGGACTTAGCATTAAGCTCTGGGAGTCTAGAGAAGTTTCCTGCTTGGGAGATTTATTTGACGGGAAGGTCATGATGTCTTTCGAGCAGCTGAGTCAGAAATATGAGCTATCTGGGAGGGACCCCTTTCGGTACTTTCAAGTTCGGGACTTCATACAGAAAAAGACTACATTGATGGTTAGTCCCCATAAGTCGGATATGGAGAGGAGAGTGCTCCAGTCTCCGGGCGCTCTCTTGGTCAGCACCTCTATCACTTGTTAGGAAGTAATGTTTCGAAGGACATTGAGTGGATATGCAGAATCTGCACTTGGGAATTGGAGGTAGAAATCTCGTCAGAGGTATGGGAGGATATTTGGGAGAACGTAAAAAAGATTTCAATTGGTAACAGGACGCACACTATGCAACTGAAGGAACTCCATGGGACTCATTTGGCACCAGAGCGACTTGAGAAATTTAAGACATGCGTGTCCCCAATGTGCCCCAAATGTAAAACAGATGTTGGCACTCTTGCTCATTGCTTGTAGTTGTGCCACAAGCTTCGTAGGTGTTGGGGTGCTATAGCGAGTGTCTTGGAAGGGGTCTGAGGAACTGTGGTCAAGGTGGATCTGGTGTCCCTCCTCTTGGGTTTGCCAAATCTCCCCTGTTTAGACACGCATGGGAAGAAACTGTTAAGATTCTTTCATTCTGTGCAAGGAAGAACATTCTAATCAGGTGGGTGTCAAAACATCCCCCAAGATTTTCGGGCTGGCATAGATTAGTTATGGAACACATCCCCCTGGATTTCCTTACACATATGGTGCACCAGAAAACGGAACTGTTTTTTTTCTGTGGACAGAACCCCTGACACTCCTGTTTTTTTTTAATCTTTATTTCTATTTGCAGAATGTCTGATATTCCTGGGTTTTTTTTAAGCTTTTTTCTACCCCCACATTACCGCAAGTAGTGCTTATTTTTCCCCAGCACCCATGATGTGTGTGTGCGGGTGTGAGATACAGTGAAAGACACAAGGTGTACAAATCTTTATTCAATTTCCACCACCAGTAAGAAAGGAAACAATAAGTGGCCAGTGACAAGCAGTGCCCTTCACATCAAAGGGCAATGCTGTGTGATCAAACAGTGAAGGGGAGGGCAGGGCAGGGATTAAATCAAAATTGAGTTGGACAGGGAAACAATACAGTTCACTCCCTGCGGTGCCCACCTCTCCCTGAACAGCTCAAGGGTGTTGGTGGACACCCCGTGCTCCTTCTCCAGGGACACCTGGGCTCTAACAACATAGCAGTGGAAGAGGGGCAGGCGGTCGGCCCTAACAACCCCCTGCATGGACCTGTTAACGGAAATGTTTTGTAGAACATGGCGGCCCTTTCAAATTATATATCTGGAGACTTATTGGCGGGATTGATCAGCGCCTTTGAGTAGTCATGAGGACTATGTCTGGCAGTCCGGAAGCCCCTGAGGGGGGAAGAATCCTGAATAAATACGGGTTTGCCTATTTATGCTCCCAATGGTGGGAGTTTTGGTGGGATTGCGCTGAGTGTAGTAACTTAACTGAATATAACTTAATTTACCTTGTTTGACTTGGTTTAATTTTTTTTCTCTTAATTATTTATTGAATTGTAGTTTTTGTAGGGTTTTTTCTCTCTCCTCAGTCATTTGTCGAGTAGAGTAGTAGTTTGTTTTCTGTTATTGTCATTATATTATAAGGTTGTTACACTATTTTATGGTGATTTTGTAATTCTGTAAAAAAATTAAAATCTTTTTTCTCAAGAAAAAAAATTGGCCTTTCAACAGAATAACCATCCCCTGCAATCCCCAAATCCTCAAACCGCATGGTAGCAGAAAATTGTTTGAATAAACTTCATATGACTTCTAGAAGATAAGTGAATAGATATTTGAATTTCTTCATGAAAAGAAGGAGAAGGTCAATACATCAAGGATTGTTATATCAGAGAGCCAATGAAGATGAAGTTACTACAGAAATTGCATCTCTTGTTAAGCAGAAGAAAGAGGCTTATGTTTTGATGAGACAAGGTGGTTCAGATGAGGCGATGGAGAGTTACAGATCAGCTAGGAAGGATTTAAAGAGAGAGTTAAGAAGAGCAAAGAGAGGGCATGAGCAGTCTTCAGCAAATAGAATAAAGGAGAACCCGAAGGCATTCTACAGGTATGTGAGGAATAAAATGATGACAAGGGTAGGAATAGGGCCAGTCAAAGACAGAAGTGGGAAGTTGAGTGTGGACCTTGTGGAGATCGGAGAGGTGCTAAACAAACATTTCTCATCGGTTTTCACTCAGGAAAAAGACAATATTGTAGAAGAGAATAAAGAGATATGAGATATTAGACTAGAAAGGATCGAGGTTAGTTACGAAGTGGTGTTATCAGTTCTAGAAGGAGTGAAAGTAGACAAATCCCCTGGGCCGGATGGGATTTATCCGAGGATTCTCTGGGAAGCTAGGGACAAAATAGCAGAGCCTTTGATTTTGATATTTGAGTCGTCATTGTCTACAGGTTTGGTACCAGAGGACTGGAGGATTGCAAATGTTGTGCCCTTGTTCAAGAAGGGCAGTAGAGATGACCCAGGTAATTATAGACCAGTGAGCCTTACTTCTGTTGTAGGAAAGGTTTTGGAAAGGATTTTAAGAGATAAGATTTATAATCATTTAGCAAACAACAATTTGATTTCAGATAGTCAACATGGTTTCGTCAAGGGCAGGTGTGTGTCTTAAACCTCATTGAATTTTTTGAGAAGGTGACCAAGCATATAGATGAAGGTAGGGCAGTTGACATGGTATACATGGACTTCAGTAGAGCCTTTGATAAAGTTCCACATGGTAGGCTATTGGAGAAAATGCAGAGGCATGAGATTGAGGTTGATTTAGCAGTTTGGATTAGAAACTGGCTTTCTGAAAGAAGGTAGTGAGTGGTGGTTGATGGAAAATATTCAGCCTGGTGTCCAGTTACTAGTGGTGTGCCACAAGGATCTGTTTTGGGACCACTGCTGTTTGTCATTTTCAAAAATTACTTAGACATAGGCATAGGTGGATAGATTAGTAAATTTGCAGATGACACTAAAGTTGGTGGAGTAGTGGATAGTGTGGAAGAATGTTGCAGGTCTCAGGGGGACTTGGATAAACTGCAGAATTGGGCTGAGAGATGGCAAATGGAGTTCAATGCAGATAAATGTGAGGTGATTCACTTTGGGAAGAATAAAAGGAAGGCAGAATATTGGGTCAATGGAAAAATTCTTGGTGGTGTGGATGTGCAGAGGGCTGTTAGTGTCCATGTACATAGATCCCTGAAAGTTGCCACCCAGGTTGATAGTACTGTTAAGAAGGCATATAAGTGTGTTAAGTTTTATTGGTAGAAGAATTGAGTTTTGGAGCCGTGATGTCATGCTACAACTGTACAAAATGCTAATGCAGCCTCACTTGAAATATTGTGTACAGTTCTGGTCGCCATATTTCGGGAAGGATATGGAAGCATTGGAAAAAATGCAGAGGAGATTTACGAGGATGTTGCCTGGTGTGGAGGGAAGGTCTTATGAGGAAAGACTGAGAGACTTGAGTCTGTTCTCATTGGACAGAAGAAGGTTAAGAGAGGATTTGACAGAGACATACAAGATGA
>NC_057727.1:20006879-20022447 GCF_004010195.1 Chiloscyllium plagiosum
CAGCCTCTCCCATTGGTTCAAACCCTCCAACCATGGCAACATGCTTGCAAATCTTTTTGAACCCTTTCAAGCTTAATAAAGCAGGGAAACGAGAATTAAATACAGTATTCCAAAAATGGTTTAGCCTGTACAGTCACAACGTGACATTGAAACTCCTATACTCAATGCACTGACCAATAAAGGCAAGTGTATCAAACACTTTCTTCACTACCCTGAATACTTGTGACTCCACTTTCAAGAAAATATGAATCTGACCCCAAGGTCTCTTTTTTTGGCAACACTCCTTAGGACCTTACTATTAAGTGTATAAGTCCTGCCCTGATTTGCCTTACCAAAATGCAACACCTCACATTAATTCTTCCATCTTCACCAGTGATTTATTTTCCTTATCTGTGTGTACGTGTGTGTGTGTGTGTCTGTATTAAAGAGAATGTTAATAAGGAGATTGTTTTGATTTATGAATGGGAAAGGTTTGGAGGGCTATGGGCTGGGTGCTGGCAAATGGGACTAGACTAGATTGGGATATCTAGTCGACATGGACGAGTTAGACCAAAGGGTCTGTTTCCATGCTGTAGATCTCTATGACTGTTTTAGAGTTTTAGTTAGTAGTGCTATATATCAATGGTTTAAATCTGCTTATGTTTAGCTATAATGCTATTACTTAGAGTAAATAATCATTCTTGCCTAGTACAGAAATCTGGTCTAGTGCTTTCTTTTAAGCTTTGTTTGAAAATCAGGTAAGTTGAGATAACTTTAAGAAATATTTAATATTTGGTATGACCCCAGGACTAGTGGGCTCAATTTATGGAATGCTACTCCAGGGAGTTGCAGCATCACCCATGAGAAAGCAGCCTGCTTGATTGGAATTACATTCATAGACATTCACATCCTTCACCAGCAGCAGTGTGTACCATTTACAAGATACACAGTAGAAGTTCACCAACGCTCCTTTGAAAATACCTTCCAAACCCATAATCACTTCCATATAGAAGGGCAAGGGCGGCAGATACATGGGAATGATTAGATTAGATTACTTACAGTGTGGAAACAGGCCCTTTGGCCCAACAAGTCCACACTGACCCACCGAAGTACAACCCACCCATACCCACTCCCCTACATTTATCCCGTCACCTAACACTACGGGCAATTTAGCATGGCCAATTCACCTAACCTGCACATTTTTGGACTGTGGGAGGAAACCAGAGCACCCGGAGGAAACCCACACAGACACAGGGAGAATGTGCAAACTCCACACAGTCAGTCGCCTGAGGCGGGAATTGAACCCGAGTCTCTGGCGCTGTGAGGCAGCAGTGCTAACCACTGTGCCGCCCACAAATGTGACCAGCAAGTTCTCCTTCAAGCTACTTACCATCCTGAATTGGAATACTGTTGTTCCTTCAGTGCCACTGGGACAAAATCTTGGAAATTCTTCATTAACAGCATTGTGGGGTATACTTACCCTAATGGACTGCAGTGGTTCAAGAGGCCGCTCTCTCAAGGATAACTAGGGATTGGAAATAAATACCCTCCCAGCCAGTAATCTCTATATTCAATAATCGAATAAAAAGAAAGTGACAAAGGTTTTCTTAGAATACAACTCAAACCAAATATGGTCAGGGAGAAGGAGTAGTCAATTCAGCACCTCAAACCTGCTCCACCATTTGATATGATGCCAAACAGTATGAAATTAGAGCTGTTAAAAATATTTTAATTCTCTTCTAGCTGATAAAATAACACAGGAATGGAAGGAAGAACTAATGAAAATAGAAAACAGCAAGCACACTTAATGATAGGTTGTTGATTGCAGTGCTGTGATGTTGTGTGAATATTGTATATCTATATGCACTTCATTTTTTTTCCTAAATATTTCCTTGTAAATTCCTGATGCATCTTATCATCCAGTAAATACAATAATACTCAATAATCCAAAAGTATAGTTAATGATCGGGGCTTATAATTACTCACCAGTACTTCTCTCTATTGCTTCTAATTTCTTATCTCTCCACATACTAACTCTGTTTCCTGATCTACTGAGCCAAGATCTTACCTCATTAATGACCTTATGCCAACATTTAATATCAGGACTGACCTTTCCTTTTCCATTTTGTGTCTTTTAGAAATCTCAAATACTCTGGAATATTACATTCCCTAACTTGGTCACCATCTAATCATATCTCTGTACTGGCTCATACCTTCAGTCTTTTAACATTTTTCTCTGGTTTTATCTTATTCACTGGTACAAAATTATTATTAAACTCTTTGTCTCTTCCTGTCAAAGTTAGTTTATCTTTAATTAAATTTCTACCCTGTTAATTAAACACAAAAGCAAAGTACTTTGGATTTGAGACATCTGAAACAAGAACAAAAATAATTGGAACGATTCATCTGTGAAGAGAAGCACAGTTAACATTTCAGGTCGTGCCACATAGGCCACGAGACATATTGGATTTTCCAGCTCTTTCTATTCTTATTCTTACATTGCTCCAGTCCTTGACTTTACTTTATGGATTGATACATTTTTTCTTGCCTGAATCCTCCCATCAGTTTTCTGTTTAAACACCTGTCTCCAGCCCTTGTTACAAATTACCAGGAAACTGGCCCCAGCCTGGTCACAACTGAGCAACTCTATCTCTCCCTATTACCAAGTGCCAGAGTCCAAATGATCAAAAACTATTTCCCAAAACACTTTTTGATTCATTAATCAACCAATCTGCATGTGGCTCAAGTAGTTTTCCAGAGATCATTACCTTTAAAGTTTAACCTATTAATTTGGGCCATAAATGCTCAAACCCCCTCATCAGAACCTGATGCTATACCTGATATATGTTGATTCCTACATATACCATGACAACTGCCTTATCCTTTTCCTTCTTCACAATCTTTCCTAGACATGAGCAGATATGCAGCTGGTACCCATTGCAGCCTTTCGGACACCTAGTCTCACCTCCAAAAAAGTTATCCATTCTCCTTTTACTGTACTATCCTCTACCATTACCACATTGCTTTCCATGCCCAGAAATTTGGGTGGCCTCCTGTATCACAGTACCACAGTCTGTGAATGCCTTGAGAAACAGAGATTCAAGATTTGAAAATAGGGAGAAACTCAAGAAAATTACAATTGCCAGAGAAGTAGGATTGAGTAAATCGTTGGAACTGCAAGTTGTCAAGTCCCCAGATCCTGATGGATTTCATCCTAGTCTTAAAAAGGGCTACTGACTTAATTTATGCATTAGTTTTAATTTTCCAAACTCATTAGATTTGGGGAAGGTTCCTTGGAAAAAATCTAATGCAATTCCTTCATAAAGGAAGGAGGCAGAAAACAGTTAGCTTAACATCCGGCAGAGGGAAAATGTTAAAAGTTATTATTAAAGTTGAATAAGTTGGAGGTAATCAGGCAGAGCCAAGATGGCTTTGTCAGAGGAAACAGTGTTTAACAAATTTATTGAAGTGCTTTGAAGAAGTAACTTCTGTTGTGGATAAAGAACAACCAGTGAATGTACTGTACTTAGACTTCGAGAAGGTATTTCCATCAGGTGCCATATCAAAGGTTATTACAGAAAATAAAAATTCATGGTGCGGGGGTAACATACTGACATGCATAGATGATTAGCTGGCTAACAGGGACAGAGAGTAGGAATGAGTGGGTCTTTTTCAGGCTGGTAGGATTTTATGAATGGTATGCCACAGGAGTCAGGGCTGGGGCTTCAACTTTTTATTATTTACATAAATGATTTGGCTGAAGAGGTAGAAGATATGGCAGCTAAATATGCTAATTTGGATGTCCTACTTCATATCTGGGAGTACCATGTACAGTGCTAGCTACCAGATTTATGGATATTAATGCATTGGAAGCAGTTCAGAGGTTTACTAAACTAATACCTGGAATGACTGAATTACCTTATGAGGGAAGGCTGGACAGGCCAACATCCTTGAGTCAGAGGTGACTTAATTGAAATGTAAAAGCTCTTGAGTGGACTTGACAGGATCAATATAAAAAGGATGTTTCTTCTTGTGAGAGAATCTAGAAGTACTGAATCAGTTCACCCTCCAATCTTTTTTGTAACAGTACCAATGTTGTTTGTGTTATGACCTGCCTATAACTCAACAGATTCAATGCAAGCACCTGCTAAACTGCCATGAAGTCGTAGCTAAAGTGATTTTCCGACTGGCGATTCCTAACAAGTTCTTGATTCGGAGATGCCGGTGTTGGACTGGGGTGTACAAAGTTAAAAATCACACAACACCAGGTTATAGTCCAACAGGTTTAATTGGAAGCACACTAGCTTTCGGAGCGACGCTCCTTCATCAGGTGATTGTGGAGGGCTCGATCGTAACACAGAATTGATAGCAAAAATTTGCAGTGTGATGTAACTGAAATTATACATTGAAGAATTGATTGTCTGTTAAGCCTTTCATCTGTTAGAATACAGTGATAGTTTCACTTCTTTCATGTGTAAATCACAAAACCCTTTTTTTAAAAGTTGCATTCTCGGGTTAGCTGTTAACAATGGTGATAGCTAGACAATATGTTGAAGCTGTTAGCCCCTTGTGTTCTCTGTCTATGACCTGATGTTTAGATTGATTCTAATCTAAAAAGTGAGATAACAGAGTTTTACATAAATTCATGCAGTTTTTGAGCTCAGAGTTCGACATAAATGTATGCAGTTTTTGAGCAAAGTGCAATGTAACTCTGCAAGTACAAAAAAAATCACCACACAAAATATATGTGTGCATGTGGGTCTTTATCTGTCTGTGTGTGTGTCTGTCTGGGGTGGTGGTTGTGAGTGTGAGAAAGTGTGTGTGTTTAGCGAGTGCAGAGTGTCTTAAGTCTGTGAGGGGGTGCATGTGTGGGAGTGTGTGTGTCTATAAGGGCGTGTGTGGGTGTCTGTGTGCGCGTCTGTGTGTACCTGTGTCCGTGTGTATGTGAGAGTGTGTGTGTGTAGGAATATCTGTGTATGTGTGTGTGTAGTGCAATGGGGATCACCTGTAATGTGACATGAACCCAAGGTCCCGGTTGAGGCCCTCCCTATGGGTACCGAACTTAGCTATCAGCCTCTGCTCGGCCATTTTCCTTTGCTGCCCGTCCCGAAGTCCACCTTGGAGGATGGTCACCCGAAGGTCCGAGACTGAATGTCCTGGGCCACTGAAGTGTTCCCCAACTGGGAGGGAACCCTCCTGTCTGTTGATTGTTGTGCGGTGCCTATTCATCCGTTGTCGTAGTCTTTGCTCGATTTCGCCAATGTACCATGCCTCCGGGCATCCTTGCCTGCAACGTATAAGATAGACAACGTTGGCTGAGTCACATGAGTACCTGCCATGTACAAGGTGGGAGGTGTTCCCACGCGTAGTAGTGGTATCTATATCCACAATCTGACAGGTCTTGCAGCGTCCACCGTGACAGGGTTGTATGGAATTGTCCTGAGAGCCGGGCAGTTTGCTACGAACAATGATCTGTTTGAGGTTTGGCAGTTGTTTAAAGGCAAGTAGTGGAGGTGTGGGGAAGGTCTTGGTTAGGTGCTCATCCTCATTGATAATGTGTTGCAGGTCACGATGAACATGGAGTAATTTTTCAGCCCCTGGGAAGTACTGAACAACGAAGGGTACCCTGTCAGTTGCAGCCCGTGTCTGTCTCCTGAGGAGGTCATTATGGTTCCTTGCTGTGGCACGTCAGAACTGGCGGTCGATGAGTTGAGCATCGCACCTTCCTCCTCATCTGATCAGAACAGGAGGAACGTGACGGACACCTGGAAGTACTCAAGGATGCCCTCACAAGAACGGTACATTGGGGAAACCGAGCAAAGGCTACGACTACGGATGAATGAGCACCGCACAACAATCAACAGACAGGAGGGTTTCCTCCCATTTGGGGAACACTTCAGTGGTCCAGGACATTCAGCCTCGGACCTTCGGGTGACCATCCTCCAAGGTGGACTTCGGGACAGGCAGCAGAGGAAAGTGGCCGAGCAGAGGCTGATAGCTAAGTTCGGTACCCATAGGGAGGGCCTCAACCGGGACCTTGGGTTCATATCACATTACAGGTGATCACCATTGCACTACACACACACACACTCTCACATACACACGGACACAGGTACACACAGACGCGCACACAGACACCCACACACACCCTTATAGACACACACTCTCACACATGCACCCCCTCACAGACTTAAGACACTCTGCACTCACTACACACACACACACACGCTTTCTCACACTCACAACCCCCACCCCAGTCAGACACACACACAGACAGATAAAGACCCACATGCACACATATATTTTGTGTGGTGATTTTTTTTGTACTTGCAGAGTTACATTGCACTTTGATCAAAAACTGCATACATTCATGTTGAACTCTGAGCTCAAAAACTGCATGAATATATGTAAAATTCTGTTATCTCACTTTTTAGATTAGAATCAATCTAAACATCAGGTCATAGACAGAGAACACAGGGGGCTAACAGCTTCAACATATTCTGGATCAGTGGTGCTGGAAGAACACAGCAATTCAGGCAGCATCCGTCGAGCAGCAAAATCGACGTTTCGGGCAAAAGCGCTTCAACATATTGTCTAGCTATCACCATTGTTAACAGCTAACCCGAGAATGCAACTTTTAAAAAAAGGGTTTTGTGATTTACACATGAAAGAAGTGAAACTATCACTGTATTCTAACAGATGAAAGGCTTAACAGACAATCAATTCTTCAATGTATAATTACAGTTACATCACACTGCAAATTTTTGCTATAAACTCTGTGTTCCAATCGAGTCCTCCACATCACCTGATGAAGGAGCGTCGCTCCGAAAGCTAGTGTGCTTCCAATTAAACCTGTTGGACTATAACCTGGTGTTATGTGATTTTTAACAAGTTCTTGCTTGTTTTATAGCTAACTACTGTTAACTGAGCAACAGACTGAGAATTAAATAAAAAGTGCAGGAGGAAGTGCAAACGTAGATCCACGTATATTTCAGTTCGTCACTAATAAAGGTACAGAGGAATATGCTAACAGAAATACAATTAGGTGTAAGGAAACATCTGTGGACTGTAAAGTATAAACACGAAAGCATTCTCCTCACCCCCACCCTCCTCTAGCTTATCTCTCCACGCTTCAGGCTCTCTGCCTTTATTCCTGATGAAGGGCTTTTGCCTGAAACGTCGATTTTGCTGCGCCTCAGATGCTGCCTGAACTGCTGTGCTCTTCCAGCATCTGCAGTCATTGTTTTTACCCAGTTACGGGAAAAGACCAACTGACACGAGGAAACCCAACAATCAGCCTCTGGACTGGCAGACTGACCAATAGGAAAAGGGTATACTGGGAAGCCGGCGCACCCGTGTCGATCAATGGGAGAAGGTTTTACTGCCGGCGCGTTGCCGATTGGTCGCCGGGCGGAGAGTCGGTTTCTCCCCCTCTGGATTACACTGAAAAGCCGGTGAGTGAGGCTGGGCCTATGGGCGGGTGAGGAAATGTAGTGACTGAGCGATAATGGTCCCCTTGGTTGGGTTGGGAGGCTTGTCGCTGACTGGTGATCAGGGGACGTGGTGTGTGTATGTGGCGGTTGGGGGTTAGCGAGGAACCACCATTCTCCTGTCACAACCTTCCTCTGTGCACGTGCGGGATCCCGGGCACGGCGCTGCTTCCTGCCCCAGATGGGAGCTCCTCCCCTGGTAAACTGTTCATTTCGTATTGTCTGCTGTGTCTGTCGATAAAAAAAAAGCTCAAAGCACGCCTTCTGGACAGAGCCTCTAGTTTGGAAGTGCTCACCCAAAGCTTCAATCCCTTTTCCATCGCTGATGAGTCTTCTGTGTATCTCGAGCATTTATTTCTAACTTACCCGATTTTTACATCTACAACCTTTTTTCAGACTGGACCTTTCCAGCCATGACTCGAATATTGCATCAGAAAGCACTGCTGCTGGATGCTCGCGCAATACTCAGTGGACCTGGAAAACTTGACCAGCTGATTGAAAATTTTGAATTGAGATTAGATTAGATTAGATTAGATTCCCTACAGTGTGGAAACAGGCTCTTCGGCCCAATAAATCCACACCGACCCTCCGAAGAGTAACCTATCCAGACCCATTTCCCATTGACTGATGCACTAATGAATTATTAGCTTAAATGTATATGATGAAATTCATGAGCACACTTATACTTTTTAAACAAATGATTAATATAAATTCAGTACTGCTTTAGGTGACAACATTCTTCTGCATAGAATATAAATTTAATTAGTTTGAAAGACCGGTTTGGCTGCATACTTTCATATATTCTTGACCTTTATTTCGCTTGATAAGCTTGTATGGGTGTTGCTGGCAAACGTGGTATTTAAAATCCAGCTGTAAATGTACCTGAGACTGCAGTGAGCTGCTTCCTGATTGCATTCAACCTGTATGGTGTCAGTGTGTGCAGGGTGTTGAGAGTGAAAGGTACAGAAGTTTGACTCTGCAATGTGAAAGGAACACCTCTCTTTCCAATTTAAGTTCATGTAGGCCTTGGAAGGGAGCTTGGGGTTGCTGATATTACCATGTTACTGCAGCTCTTGTAAGTGATGAAGTCGGTGAAAGTGAGGACTGTAGATGCTGGAGAGTCAGAGTTGAAAAGGGTGGCACTTAAAAAGCACAGCAGGTCATGAAACATCCGAGTAGCAGGAGAGTCAATGTTTTGGACATAAGCTCTTTGTCAGGAATGGTAGGGTTGTGGGGGAGAGAGGGCTGGGGTGAAGGTAAGTGGGAAGGCACTAGGTGGCTATAGGTGGGAGGTAATTGTGATATGTCAGTGGGGAGGGTGGAGTGGATAGGTGGGAAGGCAGATGGACGGGTTAAAAGGGTGGTGCTGAGTTTGAGGGTTGGATATGGGATGAGGTAGGGGGAGGGGAGATTTGGAAAGTCGATGTTGGCGCTATGCGGTTGAAGGGTCCCAAGGCATTCTTCTTTCTCCAGTTAGCAGGTGTCCAGATTCCCCTGGTCCTCACCTTCTACCCCACTAATCTCTGGATACAGTGTGTTTTTATCTGATATTTCCACCACTTAGAGCATTCAATGCGCTCAATGTGGTCTCCTCTGTCAGGGAGACAGGATGCCAACTAGCAGAGTGTTTCAAGGAACATCTCTGGGACATGCACTAAACAACCCCACTGCCCTGTGGCTGACTATTTCAACACTCCTCACTCTGCCAAGGACAAGCAAGTCCTGGGCTACCTCCACTGCTAAATTTAATCCACCTGCTAACAGGAGGAAGAACGCCTCATCTTCTGTTTTGGGACTGTTCAACCATGTGGCATCAACATTGATTTCAGTAGTTTCCAAATCCCTCTTTTTTTTTTTCTCTTCTCCCCTCCCTCCCCCAACCTTATCCCAGATCCAACCCTCGAACATGGCACCGTCCTCGTGACCTGTCCACTCCACTTGATGAATGGCCTGAAATGTCAGCTCTCCTCCTCGGATGCTGCCTGGCCTGCTGTACTTTTGCAGTGCCACATGTTTCAACCAACAAGTCATGGGTTCACAAGGTATTGCTGAACAAGCCTTGGTTACTGCAGTGCATCTTGTAATTGGGATGTACTGCATCTCCTATAGTGGGAAGATTGAATACTTAAGGTGCTGATCAGACTGCTTTGTACTTTAATGGTATCCACTTGCTTCACTGTTGAAACTGCACTCTTCCAAGCAGGTCAAGAGTATTCCATTGATTTCTCCAATTTGTCTTGTAGACGGTAGAAGGGTTATGGAAGGTCACATGAGCTGTTTGCTGAAGAATACCTGCCCTACACTGGTTTTTAGAGCCACTGTATCCATGTGGCTTCTCCTGGTAGGCTTGTTTTTGGTGCTTATCAGGATTGTGCTGAGTTTGATGATAGAATTGTTGGAAGCTGGGGAAGTGATTTGCTGGACCCCGTGCTGAGATATTTTACTATCAGTAGCCACAGTGCAGTGCCAGAAGGCTGGAGGTTGGCCAACGTGGTGCCACTATTTAAGAAAGGAGGTCAGGAAATGTCAGAACTATAGACTGGTGAGCCTGACATCAGTGGTGGGCAAGTTGTTGGAGGGAATCCTGAGAAACAGGATTGAAATGCATCTAGAAAAGCAACGACTGATTTGGGATAGTCAACATGGCTTTGTGCATGGGATATCATGTCTCACTAAGTTGATTGAGTTTTAAAAGGTGTAATGAAAATGATTAAGGGAAGAGCAATGGATATGGTCTATATGGAGAAAGTGCAGACTGCAGATAGTGGAGATCAGAGTCGAGAGTACGGTGCTGGAAAAGCACAGCAGGTCAGGCAGCATCTGAGGAGCAGGAGAATCAAAGTTTGGACAAGAGCCCTTCATCAGGAATTGTTCCTGCCCTTCCTGATGAAAGACTCTTGTCCAAAATATTGATTCTCCTGCACCTTGGATGCTGTCTGACCTGCTGTGCTTTTCCAGCATATCTATATGGATTTCAGGAAGGGTTTGACAAGGTTCCTCATGGTAGACTGGTCAGCAAAGTCAGCTTACATGGAATATAGGAGAACTAGCTATTTGGATACGGAACTGGCTCGAAGGTAGAAGACAGGGTTGTTTTTCAGAGAGGAGGCCTGTGACCAATGGTGACCAATGATGTGCCACAAGGATTGGTGCTGAGTCCACTGCTTTTTGTTATTCATATAAATGATTTGGATGTGAATATGATATGGTAGGTAAGTTTGCGGATGATACCAAAATTGGAGGTGTAATGGACGGTGAAAAGGTTACCTCAGAATGCAATGATATCTTGATCCAATGGGCTGAGGGGTGGCAGATAGAGTTTAATTTAGATAAATGTCAGCTGCTGCAAATCGGGTCAGGACATATAGACTTAATAGTAAGGTCCTGGGGAGAGTTGCTGAACAGAGACCTTAGAATGCAGGTTCGTAGTACCTTGAAAGTGGACTTGCAGGTATATAGGATACTGAAGAAGGCATTTGGTATGCTTTCCTTTATTGGTCAGTGCATTGAGTGGAGGAGTTGGGAGGTCATGTTGAGGCTGTACAGGATATTGGTTAGACCATTATTGGAATACTGTATGAAATTCTGGTCTCTGTGCTGTCAGAAGGATGTTGTGAAACTTGAAAGCGTTTCCCTGTCGGAGGCTGAAGGGTGACCCTATAGAGGTTTCTAAAATCATGAGTGACACGGATGGGCTAAATAGGCAAGGGCTTTCCCCCGGGGTGAGGAAGCCCAAAACTAGTGGTGAGAAGTTTCAGGTGAGGCGGACCTCGGGGATAACTTTTTCATGCAGAGGGTGGTGTGTGTATGGCATCAGCTGCCAGAGGAAGTGGTGGAGGCTGGTGCAATTACAACATTTAAAAGGCAACTGTTTGGGTATATAAATAGGAATGGTTTTAAGGGATATGGGCCAAATGCTTGCAAATGGGACTAGATTAATTAAAGAGATCTGGTTGACATGGATGGGCTGGATCAAAGGTATACCTGCATACCTATGATTCGATGTGGATGGAAATAGAGAGCCAGCAAGAAAAAGGCAATTAATGATAACTCAAAGCTCGATTGAAGAACTGGGTTTCGAGGGAATTTGTCTTTTTAGAATTGCAGGCTTTGAGAAAGGACGTTTCAGACATCAAGTTTGCATCTGTTCAGCGAGGATAAGGATGGATTTTTTTCGGTGGCATTAGGTACTTGCAGTGGCTTCATTTCCTGCTCCTGTATTATTACCACTGGTATCTTCCAAGGAGCGATCCTTGGACCCACTCTTTCTCACATCTGACCTCTTGGAAATATTACCCCAGTCAATTCTACAAAGTCCTCTCATCTCCTGGAAACTTATGCCTAAATTAAGAAAGCTGTAAGACAGACTGATCAAGTAACATAATGTTCACCAAATCTTACTTTACATCCAACATCCCACACTCACCTATCAATATTCTCAGGTATGACCTGTTCCGACAGCACAGTTGGAATGGTTCTGGGAGTCCTCAAAATTTACTATGAACTCTATAAAGTTGTATGGCATTCAGTTAAGACCACCTTTAACTGATATTCTTACTCAATTGTTAAATACAGAGTATTACTTGAAAGAACCACGGAGGGTAATGAGGGTACAGAATGTGCTGCAGGTGGGGATCTTCAGAGTCCATTGCTGTGAATTGGTTTGTAACACTCCTGACTGAGCCCTGAAGGACATCTTCAGACATCTTAGTTGAAGGGATGAAGGCATCACTTGCTTGGCCACTACTTACTGCTCGTCCCTAATAATTATTGAAAGTGATATGTCCTGCCATCTTGAACTGCTGCAGGAAGTTTGACAGACTTGTGTGGGCAAGAATAGAATGACAATGAAATGTGGAAAATTGTGATGTTATTCTCTGTGGTAGGAAGATCTGATGCGCAAAATATTCCAATGATGCAAGATTGTAAAGTGTAGATGTACAAGTTGACCTGTGTATGCTTTCAATAATTTGCTGAAGGCTAACCTGCAGATGCAGCAAGCAATTAGGAAGGCTAATGGTACGTTATCCTTATTGCAAGAGACTTTGAGTACAAGAGCAGTGGAATATTGCTTCAGCAATATAGAACCTTGGTTAATATGCAGGTTCACTTGGTAGTTAGGACTGCAGATGCTGGAGATCAGAGCTGAAAAATGTATTGCTGGAAAAGCGCAGCAGGTCAGGCAGCATCCAAGGAGCAGAAGAATCGACGTTTCGGGCGGAAGCCATTCCTGAAGAAGGGCTTATGCCCGAAACGTCGATTCACTTGGTAGTTAGGAAAGCAGATGTAATGTTAACCTTCATTTCGAGAGGGATAGAGCAGGAATGCACTGCTGAAGCTGTATAAGGTTCTGGCCACACTGCATGGAATGTTGTGAACAGTTTTGTGCTCTGTGTCGAAGGAAGGATGTGTTGATTTTTGGAGGGAGCCCAGAAGAGGTTTACAAGAATGATCCTGGGGATCAAGGCCTTATTATATGAGGAGTGAATGAGGACTTTGGGTCTGTACTGTGTGGAGGTTAGAAGGTTGAGAGGTGATCTGATTGGAAATTACAGAATACTGAGAGGCCTGGGGAGATGTTTCCACTGGTGGGACCCATGGGCACAATCTCAGGCTGAAGGATGACCCTTAGATATTTGATAAGGAGGAATTTCTTCAGCCCAAAGGTGGTGAATCTGTGAAGCCCTGCCACAGAACGTTTTGGTGGTCAAATCCTTGAGTATATCTAAGACCGGTTTTTTGATGAGCAAGGGATTAAAGGTTATGGGGAGAAAGTAGGAGAATGTGATCGTGAAACATGTTGATCATGATCGAATGATGGAGCAGACTAGATTGGTCAAATGGTCCAATTGTACTCCTTTATCATTTGGTATTACATCGGGAGATGGAGGCTCCACAAATATCCCCATCCTCAACAACAGGGTAGCCTAGCACACCACTGCAAAATGTCAGGCTGAAGCATTTCCAAATACCTTCAGCTAGAAGTGATGAGTGGATGATTCATTTCTATCTTCTCCCTGAGGTCCCTAGCATCACAGGTCCCAGTCCTGAACCAATTCAACTCACTCCATAATATGAAGAAACAGCTGAAGACATTCAAAACTGCCAAAGGAACATTCTGGCAAGAGCATTGAAGATATGCTCCAGTATAGCTGTGCCTGTATCTAAACTGTTCCGGTCCAGTAGAAAACAAAATATTTTTCCCATAGTGAAGATGACCAGTTAAGTAGTTTATTTCAGGTTTTCAGCCAGGTTTCTTTAATAAACACCATTTTCAGCTTTATTAGCAAAACAAAACTTATTCCGCTAATGTGCAATAATTGATTAACATATAGTCAGCAATATGGAAGTATAAATGCTTATCTCTCTGAATATCCCCAAAACCGAGAGGCACGTGCAGAAGCACATAAGTTTACAGGAAAAATGGAAAGAAAACATTATTTCTCTGCAGAGATTGGATTTCTGAAAAAAAAGTGGATTAGTCCTAATGGCAAGAGGATAAAGCAGAGGATATTCCAGATTGTTTCTCTGATGACCACACATGCCAGAACAAGTCATGGACAGTTACCTCTGAAATCATGCAGACACAGCTTGCTCACAGATACAATCTTGACCTCGTCCTTCAATCAAGAGAAAGTGAGGACTGCAGATGCTGGAGATCAGAGTTGAGAGCGCGGTGCTGGAAAAACACAGCAGGTCAGGCAGCATCCAAGGAGCAGGAGAATCGACATATCGGGCATAAGCCCTTCGTCACTATTCCTTCAATCACTCTTTTGAAAGAACACATAGATTTCACTCTGAACTTAACAGAAGACTTTCTTGACAGAAATGGGAGAAACCAGCTGCGCAATGTGTTTTTTCTTGTAGGCTTTCATTTGACTCTGCTGGTTCTTAGGCTTTTTTCCAACTCAGCTCGTTCTTTTGGTTGTTCTCCAACTGAATGAGATAAATAAGAACAAGCCAGTTACTACTCAAAATAGCTTGAACAGAGTCTATATCAAAGAAGTGGTTATCACCAGATTTCTTGGAAGCATTATTTTTTAAAAAGTACTAATGTCCATAGCCAGTTTTGAATGATCTGTTTTCAAGAAAACATTCCTGGTATATTGACAGCACTGGAAATAAATTCCTAGCGAGTTTTGAGAAGATTTATAGCTCAGGTTGAGGTACTGGATGTAAGTTGGCTCTCTGTGCTGGAAGGTTCATTTTCGTGTGTTTCATCATCATATGAGATAACATCATCAGTGAGCCTTCGGTGAAGTGCTAACGTTATGTCCTGCTTTCTATTTGTGTTTTGGTTTCCTTGGGTTGTTGATGTCATTTCCTGTTCTTTTTCTCAGAGGGTGGTAGACTGGGTCAAAATCAATGTATTTATTGAGAGAGTTCCGGTTGGAATGCCATGCTTCTAGGATCCCCGCTATCACGGTTCTTAGTAGAGGCAGTAATGCAGAGACTGAAACAAACAGCTGTGCCAGCCATCAAACCGAGACTTTGGGTCCACATAGTGAAGGATACTTTTGTCACGACTAAACAAAACAAATTAGAGGAAACCTTTAAGACCATCAATAATATCCTTACTGGCATAAAATTCACAAAAGAGGAGGAAAGCAACACCAAACTGCCATTCCTTGATGTCACAGTAGAGCAAATAGTCAATGGGGAGCTTCAAACTAGCATTTACAGGAAAACAACACATGCGGACTAAATACTGAAGTTCAAAAGCAACCATCCCAACACCTACAAACGAAGCTGCATTAGAACATTATTGAACGAGCCACTATACACTGTAGCACAGAGGAACTACGAAGAGCAGAAGAAAATCATCGTTACAGTATATATACAGGTGGAGAAAGTGAGGTCTGCAGATGCTGGAGATCAGAGCTGGAAATGTGTTGCTGGAAAAGCGCAGCAGGTCAGGCAGCATCCAGGGAACAGGAGAATCGACGTTTCGGGCATAAGCCCTTCTTCAGGAATGGGGAAAGTTTGTCCAGCAGGCTAAGATAAAAGGTAGGGAGGAGGGACTTAGGGGAGGGGCGTCGGAAATGTGATAGGTGGAAAGAGGTCAAGGTGAGGGTGAAAGGTCAGACTGGGGTGGGGGC
>NC_057727.1:20022713-20028254 GCF_004010195.1 Chiloscyllium plagiosum
AAGGAAGATAGGCAGGTAGGACAGGTCATGAAGGCGGTGCTGACCTGGAAGGTTGGAGCTGGGGTGAGGTGGCGGAAGAGGAAATGAGGAAACTGGTGAAATCCACATTGATGCCCTGGGGTTGAAGTGTTCCGAGGCGGAAGATGAGGCGTTCTTCCTGCTGAGACGTCGGGTGGTGAGGGAGTGGCGGTGGAGGAGGCCGAGGACCTGCATGCACTCGGCAGAGTGGGAGGGGGAGTTGAAATGCGGTGTTTGATTGGCGCGGGTGTCCCAGAGATGTTCCCGAAAGTGGTCAAACCCCACTCCTCCAATCGTAACAAGTACAGAACCCCCCCCGGTGCTCATCTTCCACCCAACCAACCTTTGCATAAACCATATCATCCGACGACATTTCCATCACTTCCAAACGGACCCCACCACCAGGGATATATTTTCCTCCTCACCCATTTCCGCCTTCCGCAAAGACCGTTCCCTCTGTGACTACCTGGTCAGGTCTACACCCCCCAACAACCCACCCTCCCATCCTGGCACACACCCCTACCACCGCAGGAATTGCAAAACCTGCGTCCACACCACCTCCTTCACCTCCATCCAAGGCCCCAAAGGAGTCTTCCACATCCACCAAAGGTTTACCTGCACATCCACCAATATTATTTATTGTATCCGTCACTCCCGATGCAGTCTCCTCTACATTGGGGAGACTAGACGCCTCCTAGCAGTCCGCTTTAGGGAACATCTTCGGAAACCCACACCAATCCACCTCAGCGCCCTGTGGCCCAACATTTCAACTCCCCCCTCCTACTCTGCCGAGGACATGCAGGTCCTGGGTCTCCTCCACTGCCGGTCCCTCACCACCCGACGCCTGGAGGAAGAACGCCACATCTTCCGCCTCGGAACACTTAAACCCCATGGCATCAATGTGAATTTCACCAGTTTCTTCATTTCCTCTTCCCCCAGCTCCAACCTTCCAGGTCGGCACCGCCCTCATGACCTGTCCTACCTGCCTATCTTCATTTCCACCTATCCACTCCACCCTCCTCTCTGACCTATCAACTCCATCTCCACCCCCATTCACCTATTGTACTCTATGCTACTTTTTCCCCACCCCCACCCCCCTCTCATTTATCTCTCCACTCTGCAGGCACCCTGCCTCTATTCCTGATGAAGGGTTTTTGCCTGAAACGTCGATTTTCCTGTCCCTCGGATGCTGCCTGACCTGCTGTGCTTTTCCAGCACCATTCTAATCTAGACTCTGGTTTCCAGCATCTGCAGTCTTTGTTTTTACCTCCTGATTTGGACCCCATCTATCACTGTGAGAAAAAGAACAGGAAATGACATCACTCACCCAAGGAAACCTAAGTACATGAATAGAAAGTGGGACATAACCTGAGCGCTTCACTAGAGGCTCACTGATGATGTTACCTTGTCTGGTGACGAAATGTCTGAAAGCGAACCTGCCAGCTCAAGGAGCAAACTTGCATCCATAAATTCCTTCTCCATGACATTCAACACTTCGATTGCCTCAAACAATTTTAAATGTAGAATAAAATAATAGAATCGGTATAAAATCAAAGGAGCAGTTTTTTTATTATATAAAGGGACCAAATTATGAATGGGCTGGACAGGATAGATGTAGGAAGAATGCTTCCACGTGTGGATGAATCTAAAACTCAAATTCATAAACTAATTACTGATGATAAATCTAACAGGGAAATAATGAAAAGTGTCTTTACCAGCAAAAGGTTGTTTGGTACAGACTCTCTGAAGACCATCCCACATAGACACAGTAACCCTGTATTTACCATGGCTAATCTACCTGGCCTTTACATATCTGGACACTATAGGGCAATTTATCGTAGCCAATCTACCTAACCGGCATATCATTGGACTGTGGGCGGAAACTGGAGCACCCCGAGGAAACCCAAGAAGACGCAGAGAGCTTCCAAATTCCACACACAGTCACCCAAGACTGGAATCAGGTCTGGGTTGTTGGCACTGTGAGGCAGCAATGCTAACCATTGTGCTGGTGTACCACCCATAAAATGTTGTCTTAAAAATATTATTCTATAATATTGGTGACCAGAGTTTAAATGTGGTCAAACCACAGAATGATATGGGTTTAGCCTGACCTTTCTACTTTTTAATCTGTCCCTCTCGGTATAAAATCAAAGGAGCAGTTTTTTTATTATATAAAGGGACCAAATTATGAATGGGCTGGACAGGATAGATGTAGGAAGAATGCTTCCACGTGTGGATGAATCTAAAACTCAAATTCATAAACTAATTACTGATGATAAATCTAACAGGGAAATAATGAAAAGTGTCTTTACCAGCAAGTGGTAAAATATGGAATTCAACACTGCATAATTTATTGAGGCAAATAATTTGGATGTTTTCAGGAGATAAGAAAAGGTAAGATGAGATGGGTGAACTAGCAAAGAGATCTTGGAGCTTAAGAATCCAGTGTATTTCTGCACTGTACTATATAAACTAATTTCTGTGTAACTAAATGCAAAATATGTATGGAACAAGAATGTTTTATGGGTGAATATAAAATAATGGTGAACTACACGGCTAATACTTAACTGATCCTGGTCTGTAGAACAAGGCATTCAACCAGAGGGAGTTTATAGTTCTCTTTTTAATACTTGGAGGGAAATTTAAGTGTTAAAGGATCATGACTTTACAGGACCTCTTTCTTTAAAAGAGGTCATTGAAAATTGGCTATGGACATCAGAATTTTAAAAAAATAATGCTTCCAAGAAATCTGGTGAAAAGTGGGTATTTGGCAGGACAGCATTAGTCTTCACCTATCTTACTTGCCAAATGAAGCCCTCTGCAGACATTTGTGAGCCTGTCAATAGACAAAGAAGGGGCACCATGGTGAAGAACTAGAGGAGGGCAGGAAAAGAAATTACGGTTATGGAAGATTGAAAAATCTGAGCTATGTTTTCATCTGTTCAACCTACTTAATGATTTGTAATTTCAAATTTAAAAGGTAAAAGGTGTGTAATTCTCTAATGTCCTTAAAAATGCTGTGTGATCAATGAGCTATTCTGAAACTTTAAGACAAAATATTTTGGGCTTTTTTGATTACAAGTTGCCACTGTATTTTGATAGCATAATGATTTGTATGTGAGCAGTTTCCTCATGATCCTGAGGAAGATTAGTTAGAGTCAGTATAAAGCATGTTTTTCATCAGTATTCCTCTGTGAATATTACATATCTGGCCATAGTTTCCTTGCTGATAGACAAACTCACAGCTGTCTGACTTGAAGCCTTTTGCCACTTTAGTCTGATTTTATAATGATTAGTTTCTCTTAATTCTTGGGAAAAATGTACTGTAAATTACCTGAAATCTGTTGTGGATAATATATAAGGTCATTATTGTTTTTGATCAATTGATGAAATGTAGTAATTTTCTCAGTGCTTAATTGAACATTTTGTCACCTAAAACTAGTTGCTTCTCTTTCAAATTTAGGTTGTAAAGAATGGTTCAACCCGTGCCAGAAACGATTAACTTCCCTGCAGAAGAAGAGCAGATACTAAAGATCTGGAAACAGTATGATTGTTTTCAAAAAAGTCTTGAACAGTCTAAAAATCGACCCAGGTGAGACCATCTTCTGGTTACACTTTTTGAAAATAATTCAAAGTAATCTATATTTTGAACTTTTTATGTAGCTGTCCTTAAGCGTTAGTGAGTTTTGAGAAGATTTGTTGCTCAGGTTGAGGTTCTGGATGTAGATTTGCTCGTTGAGCTGGAAGGTTTGTTTTCAGAAGTTTGTCACCATACCAGGTAACGTCATCGGTGAGCCTCTGGATGAAGCTAAAATGTTTCCTTAAGTGTTTTCTTAGCTACACTAAATGTATACATGTAAAATGGCATTTCATTTGTTTATTTATCAAAAGGTACAGCAATCCGTTGTAAAACTTTGTTTAGTTGGAGGGTTTCTTCTATATTTACTGATGTGCAATAAATGTATTCTTTGAAGCTGTTTTGCTCTGAGGTGGATTAAAGTTTTATTTCTTGTACACTGTAGCTATAAAGAGTACAATTATTGTACTGTCACCTGCACTCAATGCCTTCCCATGTTTCTACCTCCATCCTTATTTTACCTATGCTTTTTATCGTTGCTGTTGATGTTTTGAATACCCAATTTGCATTCTCTTACCCTCTCCCCATCATAAAGTCCCAATGTTTTCAAATTCAACTGCATATTTCTGCCCCTCAGAAATTCTTTTGTACATTGATGAATCCTTATGAATCTACAGGAGCTATGTCTTCCTTTACATTCAGTTTGTGTCTGCATTTGAATCCAACATCCAACTTTGCATCCAGATATTGATGACTGAGTCATCAGCTAGGTTTGAGTTCCATTTTCAAATTTCTACCTAAAGCCACTTTGCTGTCAACCTTTTAAAAATGCGAAGGTTTGATTATGTCACCATGGCTTATTGTTCTTTATATTCTATTTTAGTTTGTCTTTCCTTTTATCGAAGGGCTTGAGATGTGTAGACATTGGACAAACTTTTAAAGTCTAATTGTACTCGGGTCTTGGTTGGCATCTGGAAGGTTTTCGTGCTTTGAGTATATCTGTATTTTTAGTCAGGTATGTATAATTCGATATGTAATTGTTGAACTTGACAGATACACTTTTTATGATGGACCTCCCTTTGCCACTGGTCTTCCACACTATGGCCATATACTTGCGGGAACAATAAAGGATATAGTGACCAGGTTTGCACATCAGAGTGGATTCAGTGTTGAAAGAAGATTTGGATGGGATTGCCATGGCTTGCCTGTGGTAGGTTTGTAGAAACTGGTAGTATTTCTCAGATTCTATTGCTCAAATCTGGACTTGAGACATGGAGAAATACAAAGTAATACTTGCACCTCCAATGCCCAGTCCCTAATGAGCGAAGCACCCATTGCCATACACGAGTGTTACCGGAGCTGAAAACTTCACTGTCAACATTCCTAGTGTTCCTTTTGACCAGAAACTGAACTGGATTAGCTCTATAAATACTATGGTTGCAATTGTAGGTCAGAGGCTAACCTTGCACCAAGTAACTCACCTCCTAACACTCTGTCCCCATCTACAAGGCACAAGTCAAGAGTGTGATGGAATGCTTCCCACATAGCTGGGTGTGTGCAGCTCCAACAACGCTTCAAGCTTGAGACCAACCAGGACAAAGCAGCTGCTTGATTGGCAGAACTGCCAGAAAAATTGACTCTCTCCATTACTGACATTCAGTGGCAGCAGTGTGCACCATTACAAGGTGCAGTGCAATAGTTCACAAAGGCATCTTCGATAACACCTTCCAAGTTGATGATCACAACCATTGAGAAGGACAGAGGCAACACCATCTGTAGATTTCTCTCCAAGCCACTCACCATTCTGACTTGGAAATGCTTGCTGTTGAAGACCGACTCAACACGGACACTTACTATAAACCGACTGACTCCCACAGCTACCTAGATTACACCTCCTCCCACCCTGCCCCCTGTAAAAACGCCATCCCATATTCCCAATTCCTTCG
>NC_057727.1:20028408-20157528 GCF_004010195.1 Chiloscyllium plagiosum
CCACTCCCGGCACATTCCCCTGCAACCGCAAGAAATGCAAAACTTGCGCCCACACCTCCCCCCTCACTTCCCTCCAAGGCCCCAAGGGATCCTTCCATATCCATCAGAAATTCACCTGTACCTCCACACACATCATTTACTGCATCCGCTGCACCCGATGTGGCCTCCTATACATTGGGGAGACAGGCCGCATACTTGCGGAATGTTTCAGAGAACACCTCTGGGGCACCCGCACCAACTAACCCATTCGCCCCGTGGCTGAACACTTTAACTCCCCCTTCCCACTCCGCCAAGGACATGCAGGTCCTTGGTCTTCTCCATCGGCAGACCATGGCAACACGACGACTGGAGGAAGAGCGCCTCATCTTCCGCCTAGGAACCCTCCAACCACAAGGGATGAATGCAGATTTCTCCAGCTTTCTCATTTCCCCTCCCCCCACCTTTTCTCAGTCCCAACCCTCAGACTCAGCACCGCCTTCTTGACCTGCAATCTTCTTCCCGACCTGTCCGCCCCCACCCCCTGTCTGGCCAATCATCCTCACCTTGACCTCCTTCCACCTGTCGTATTCCCAACGCCCTCCCCCAAGTCCCTCCTCCCTACCTTTTATCTCGCTTGGCACACCCTCCTCATTCCTGAAGAAGGGCTTATGCCTGAAACGTCAATTCTCCTGTTCCTTTGATGCTGCCTGACCCGCTGCGCTTTTCCAGCAACACATTTTTAAGCTCTGATCTCCAGGATCTGCATCCTGGAACCCCCTCCCTAACGGCACTGTAGGTGTACTTGCAGCAAATGGGGCTGCAGTGGCACAAGAAGGTAGCTCATCCATGATTTTTCAAGGGTGCAATGTAGAGATTGCACATGTAGAGCTCTTGCCCTTTAGGATATTTACAGGTCCTGTATTCGAACAAATACATGTTTAAATTGCTCTCTTAATCTTTTCATAGTTCTGCCATTTGGTGGTTCTGCTCAGTTAATTGTGAGCCTTGCCTAAATTTAAATCTTGAGTATAAATTAGTCTTCTCACTCAAACAAAGTATTTAACTTTTATTGTCACTGTTTTGTAAGTGCTCTGATACCATTAGATTATTTTTCTAGTAAATCCTAATAGTCATTATTATGGACACTTATGTAGCTTTGGTATTTTAAATCTTATTTCAAGTTTTGATTACTTTTAGCAAAGACTTGAAAAAAACAGGCACTTAAAATTTGAGTTCCTTTTCACCATATCTTCAAGTTTGAAACTTTGTATAATACAGGAATATGAAATTGATAAGACATTGGGAATAAAAGGACCTGAAGACGTAGCAGCAATGGGCATTGCTGAATACAACAAACACTGCCGAGGAATAGTGATGAGATACTCAAATGAATGGGAGGTAGGTACAATTGACGTAATACAGTCGTAAACTCTTATGACAGAGGACTGAGTTGGAACTGTTAAAGGAGGTTAGAACTTCAAATAGTCTTTGAAAGGTAGGGCTGGGCTGACTGATTTTTAATACATGATGCCCATGTGCATATTTGTGATGTTTGAAAATGAGTATATATATTTGACTCAGAATTTCAATTTTGAAATCTTTTGGTATTTCTAAATTACATTTCAGTACAGTACATATTTGTGATGTTTTGTTTTGTAATGCTGTGTTCTCTATATTTGATAATGTCATAAAACTTTCCAAATTAGTTATGTTTGTCTTTCACTCCTCAAAGTGTTGCTGTGCTTTGACTTCTGTGCTCTGCTCATCATTTTCTCAACTTCTTAATTTTGCAGCTCTCCTCATTTCTTCGTTAGTAGCCCTGAGCTTCATCTTATTTTAAAATGGAGTTGATGTTGCTTGTAGTACATAGAAGGATGTTGCCAAAAAATAGTTCCTGATCTATTCTTGACAAACGCCACCTCTCTGCACAATCCAAATAATTGGCTGCTTTCTAATTCCTCTGTTTTCGCAATATAAGATACTCTGTGCTGCTGTACATTTAGGACTTTCTGATGAAGTGCTTATGCCCAAAAGGCCGATTTCTCCTGCTCCTCGGATGCGGTCTGACCTGCTGTGCTTTTCCAGCACCACACTCTCGACTCTGATCTCCAGCAATGCAGTCCTCACTTTCTTTCGTTTAAGACTTTATGTCTATTAGCCTTGTATGATTCTGTTTTCGGTTTGCTTCCCATCCTTAACCTTTTGGCGTCATGCAAGGCTGCAGGGAATGATGTTTTGAAGATGTAAAAGGGGAAAGATCTTTGTAAAACGAACTTGATGTGGACATGGGTGTTCTCATGTAAAAGGAGAATGGGGCAAGTTATGTAAAGGTACCTGAGCAGAAGAGAAAAGAACATAGATGAAAATAGATTGTGACAGGTATGAGGATTGAGAAATAAAGGAGACAGGAAATGTCAGTTAAATGATCATCATTTTGACAAGAGGGCAGAGCACATCATTCTGGACATTGTGGCAGAGAAGGGTCAGCATGGAGAAAATGAGGCCTCAAATTCATGAGACCTGTTTCCTACAAAGGCAAGCAATAACAGATAGTTGGATAATTAAAAGGCCATGCTACACATTTGTAGGGCTGGAACTTGCTATTTCTTTAGTGTAATATTGCTCTAAATTGTTTAGTACTGAAAGCCAAAAGCATAGAATTTAAATTCAGTATAACTGGCCTTCACATTGTATTTCCCTCTGGTAGTACCATGAACATTAACTGAAACTTGAAATGATTGAGAACACCCACAGTTCTAGCTTTAATATATTAACATTAATTAAAATACAATCAATACCATTCTTCTCTAGTAAACTAGTAGCTGCCCCTATTAATACTTTTTGATTTTAAAAAAGAATAACAAAGGAATAACTTCAAGATCTGTCTTTTGGTCTCTCTGGTTCTGTAACAGTGATGCATTGGTTAATGGAATTAAAATGTTTGTTATTTAAAACTTATTTTCACAATTTTAATTGTAAGTTTTTTTTGTGCAGTTAACTTATTCAACATGCTGCTATATTCCAAGATGTTAAAATTTTGTGCCTTTAACTTTCACTATTTATGCAACGACAGCATTTTTAAAATTATTTATGATGCTTTGTTTTCATCAACAGTCGGCTGTTACCAGATTGGGACGCTGGATTGATTTTAAGAATGATTATAAAACCCTGTATCCTTCATTCATGGAATCTGTTTGGTAAGTATTGCTTTAAAATTAAACCTACAAGTTCAGTATCTTAAACATGCAAGAATTTATGTCAGAGGAACAAAGAAAAGCTGTTCCGGTTAACTGATGGTACAACTAATTGAGGATACGATTTAAGGTCTTGGGCAAGAAATGCAGAGTGGGTGGTCAGAGATCTTTTTTATGCAATGAGTACAACAGCTCGGGGTTGGTTGCCATCTGGGGTGATGATAGAGGAGACAATTAATGTTTTCACAAAGAAATTGGATGGACATTTTGAGAAAAATAATCCAGTAAGGCTATAGGATTGCAATGAGTGAGTTACACTGATTGAATTGCTCTACAGAAAACTATCAAGGACTTGATGGGTTGAATGGCTTCCTGTGTGTTGCGGCTTCACCGAGTTCTGACAGTTTTCAAAAAAATCTTACACTCAGGAAAATTTATGAGCTTGTGGTCTGCAGACATCTATTTATTTGAGGTTCTTCTGCAATAAAATAGCCAGTGTTTTACCCTTATGCACAATAGCTTTTGAAATAAAAATCAGGCCTGAGGCGGTTGAAGGTGGTGGGCAAGATGGCTTGATGCACTATTGTGGTACTAGCAGCTGTTTAAAGGTGGTATCTTTACATCTGACTGCATCAGACAATGATGTAGCTACTGCCTCCTGCCCAGTTCCATTTGTCAGATTGTCCATCTCCAGCCTGCTGGGCAACAACCAGTCAAGTTGTGTGTGATTCTGCCAAGAACAGAGATTGGAGAGAGAGGGTCACCACCACCGCCTGCCCCTTTGCTAGATTGTGTAAAATCCTGGCCATTGGATTAATTGCTCTGCCTGACTTCTATTTCATTGATGATAAGCAAATATGTGTGAGGATGGATTTATAGAGTCAGTCATACAACACAGAAACAGACCCTTTGATCCAACTCGTCCAGCCGACCAATTTCCCAAACTAAACTGGTCCCACTTGCCTGTTTGCCCATATTTCTTTAAACTTTTCCTATTCATGTACCTGTCCAAATCGCTTTTAAATATTGTAGAAAGAAAGATGGGAGAGAACTCAGCAAGATGGTGCTTTTCCCCTCACAAGCTGCTTTGGTAAAAACTGGCAGTTTTAAGTTACTAGAATCTTTTATATATTCTAATAATTCAGAGCCCTAGCCTAGAGTTTTTCTTTGAGTGAGTGCATACAATTGCTGGGTTAGCAAGTGTTAAATCCTCAGTTTGTGTAAACCTTACTTAAATTGTAATGTGTAGTTTGCCCAAAGAGCAATCAACAGTTGTTAAATTCAATACATTGAGAAAGCAGCCAAGTTAAGAGCCACCCGAAACTGGAGCCTCATTTGCTAAGTGAGCTAGGTCCTTTTTATTTGGAACTTATTAAAGTATTCAACTAGTGGGACTTAGAACAGAATGCAGGAGTTCAGCACCTCCAGGAGTGTGACTTCAAGCAGAATGCAGGATTTAAACATCTCAAGGATTTCAGTGGAGTAAGGGGAGGGATGTTTGGTTTTTGCCTCAACAGTTGAGCAGCCGAGTATTTCTAGCCTTATTGAAAATAAGTTCTTGATGAATCAAATAGCTCGGGTTATATGCAGGGCTTTAACTAATTAGCAAGGGGAGGAGGGAAGTGAAGGCTTGCACATCAAAGGGTATGATGACATTCCATTGCAGCTATTTTGACAATCATACCCAGAGTGAGGCAGGAAGGGACAGAGTGCAATAGCATTGAAAATGAAGCAGCAAATGGATTCTAAGGGGAAAAAAATGTAATCAGAAAAATTAATGTCTCTAGAAAGTACATAATATCCTGAATAAAATAAATGCATTAATGGCACCCTTAATGGTTGAGGGTCTGTGTTATACCCACTCCAGAGGAATGATTACAGGGTGATCACAGCTGTAACTGAATATTAAGGGATATGTGACCTTTTGAAAGGATGGGGTTCATGGGATTCAAGATACCAGCAATCCAACAGGTCTGCCTTGCTGAACTCAGCAAGATGGTGCTTTTCCCCTCACAAGCTGCTTTGGTAAAAACGGGCAGTTTTAAGTTACTAGAATCTTTTATATATTCTTCTTAGCAATTAGAGAAGATGACTTAAGGTAAAGGACAGCGTGGATCGCAACAAGCAGGACACTCCCTGCAGCAACGGACACACCCACGGCTACAGCGTCAACCTCCATGGAAGCCCTGCTGCTCTTACCTACTCAGCAGAGTCTGGCTTCGAACTTCATCAAACGTCGAGTCAGCGATGGAGTAGACCCGGACCAGGCTGGAACTGATCTCAGCCGTGCTGCAAAAGGGCAGCATCTTGGGCAGCATGTGGAGGAGGTCGATTGGCGGATTGCGGCATTGGAGACTGCAGCCAACTCCTCGGCAGGATAGATCCAGGCCCTGGAGAAGCAGGGACTGGCCTTAGTGGAGTAGGTCGGCTACCTTGAAAATAGAGGACGGAGGAAGAATAACCGTGTTATTGGGATGCCAGAGTGGGAAGAAGGGGATCAGCCAGTCAGCTTTTGGGATGGGAAGCGGAGATGGGCTGAGTGCAGATCGAGTGAGCTCACTGGATCAAGGTGCACAGGCCCGGGTTGGAACAGTGCCCCCGCCCGTTCTAGTGTGATTCCAGTCCTACAGAGACAAGCAAAGGTATTGGAAACTTCCAGAACACCAGGGAAGGATTCACGGGCCCTGATTTACAAGGGAATCGAAGATTATGTTTCTTCGGGACTTTTCTGCGGCTGTGGTCCGTAAGAGGAAGACCTTTGATGAAGTAAAGTAGAGGTTGAGGCATCTGGAAGTTTAGTACTCTGTAAGGTACCCGGCAGTGTTACATTTCAGCCACGGAGCATCCATGTATGTCTTTGATTCGTTGGAAAAGGCAAAGGACGTTTTGGATACTTTAAAATCGACTGACTGGTTCAAGCAATATAGACAACAATGGTTACTTTTTTTTCTGTTGTTTGCTTCATTCGTCTAGTTTTGACCCTTTAATATGTTTCTTTTTCTCTTCCCTTCTTGCTTTTCTGAGATTTGGGAAGCGTTGTCGGAATTTTTTTTTTGGTTTGATTTTTACCAAATGTATGGGTGGGATGGGTGAAATGTCCACTTTTAACTTCTTTGTTTGAAACATTTATATACTATTTACTTTTTGTTTGCCTGGGTTTGAGATGCAGCTTCAGCTGGAAGGAGCCATCAAGGAGTGCCCCCTATGGGCAAGGGGACAAGTCTCCTATTATGTGTTTTTTGTATTGGTTTATTGTAGGTGTAGTTTTTAGAAGTCTTGTTTTTGTAGTTTCTGCAGTTGTGTTTTTTGGACTCGATCAGTCTTTCAATGTTTCCTTTCGTCGCATTGTGAGTTGGGTTCCTCCTCTCGGGGGTTCATGGGCTGTTTCAGATGGCTATGGTTAGTTGCTCATTTAAGTGGTGCACCTGGACTATTAAAGGGAGTCACTCAATCATTATGAGAAAGAAAGTACTTTCACGTCTTAGAAAGGAGAGGGCTGATGTCGCTCTGATGCAAGAAGCCCACCTTGATGACAAGGAGCATCTGAAGTTGCAGCAGGGGAGGGTTTGTCCATGTGTTCTTTTCGTCTTTTAACTCTAAAAACAGGGGAATGACGATATTCGTTCAGAAGCATCTCCCATTTCAGTTGTTAGATCAAATTAAGGATAAATATGGGCGGTTTGTGATCCTCAAAGCTTTAATACAGGGTGAGGCGTATGGTATTCTGAATGTTTATTGCCCTTCAGCACACCCCCTTAAATTTTTAACAGATACGCTTTCTAGGCTGGTGGCCCTTGGAGCGCATTGTGCGATTATAAGGGGGACACTTTAATTGTCTCATGGGTCCCACAGTGGACATGATGACTTGGCGTCTCCTGGGCACCTCCCTGCAATCTAAACAACTGGTGGGCTTGAGTGGGGAGTTGGGATTGGTGGATGTATGGAGATGCCTTCATCCAGGTAGGGACTTTACCTTTTTCTCCAATCCGCACAAAGATTGATCTGTTTCTTGCTCCATCTGTTATTTTTGATTCGGTGTTGTCATGTAAAATTGGGAACCTAGCCGTTTCTGATCATGCAGCAGTGTACAGGGGAACCTCAATTATCTGAATGAGATGGGCGGGTACTATTTTGTTTGGATAATTGATTATTCGGTTAATCAATTAAATGCCTTTCCTCTGGGGCTCGGATATTTTAAATTCTGCTCCCCGTTCAGGAGACTGCAAAAGCACACAGCGCATGAGCCCCTGCCCCTCCACCCCCCAACCCCATCTAACACTGCTCTCTCCCCACACTCCACCCCATCCAACCGTCCAACGGCTGCCCCCCGCCTGCCTCCCCATTGTGGTTCAAAACTGCTTTCTGGGGCAGCCAGACTGGACACCAACAGTAAGACTGCTGCTGCTGCCTGTGTGGGGTAAGTCTCCAAATAGCTCACGCGCACACACAGCCACACACAATTTAACTGCAACTTTTTGACAGGTTCCAGCTCTGCCCTGTACAGGACAATATTGGTTAGATTATCTGGGTGGGAGGTTAGGGTACACCCCTCTGTAGAACTCCAGGGAAAGTGTGGGGAAAGAGGGGTCTGGAGGTCAGTCATTTGGAGACTGTGCCTGTTTAGTCACTAAATAAAAAACATGATCACTATTGGAAACATGTCTTTGATGTAGTGTTTCCATCGGTACCTTGATCTCCTTTGCATAATTGGTATTCGGATAATCGAGGTTCCTCTGTATTTGAAGGTTAATGCCAGGGGTAATAAGGTAGGTTTGCTGCATTGGCACATGCTCCCTTTTCACCTGAAGCACAGTAAGCTTCGTGCAGACCCATCTCGCTGCTAAACTCAGATTTTAAAATTCTGTCTAAGACACGCACTGAGGTTGGAGAAGGTGTTGCCCTCTATTGTAAAGGAGGATCAGACAGGTTTTAAAGGCTGGAGAGTACTGAACATGGTCCAGGTATGCCAACAAAGTTCGATTCCGGGCTTGGTGGTCTCCCTAGATGTGGAGAAGGCATTTGACCGGTAGAATGGCCATACCATTTTTATATTCTGCACCGGTTTGGTCTTGGTGGGGTCTTTGCCTGATGGGTGAAAGTGCTATATCGTGATCCTATGGCAACGGTCCTTACTCATGTCATAAGATCTGATAATTTCAGTATTGGTAGAGGCAGCCAAAAGGTTGTCTCCTCTCACCACCGTTGTTTACGTTGGTGTTTGAGCCGCTGGTTGAGACTATTCGGAGGGACCCCAATATACTCGTCCCAGAGGTGGGGGCGGGGTGCATAAGATCACCCTTCATGCAGATGATGTTCTCCTTTTCCTCTCAAACCCAAAAATGTCTGTGCCTTGTTTAATACAATGTATTAATTTATTTGGTTCTTTCTCGGGGTATAAGATTAATTATGTGAAGTTGGAGGCCATGCCTGTGGGGGTCTTGGGGGAGTATCCAGTCTCGAAGGTGAAATCTGATTCCCTTTCAGGTGGTGGTAGGGAGGAGGTTTTTTGTATCTCGGCAATTTCATTATTTCTGGCTTTGACCAATTATACAAGGCTAATTTTGTGCAATTGTTTGAGAAAATAAGGCGGGTCCTTCAGCGTTGGGAGGTTCTTCCAATATCTTGGTTGGGTTGAATAGCTCTTATGAAAATGAATGTTCTTGCTCTCTTATATCCTGCGCGAATGCTCCCACTGATGTTGCCTAGACAAACGTTGCAGTGATGTAACAGTTGGCTTGATTCTTTTATTTTGCGTCACAGGTGGCCTCTCATTAAGCTTGCCAAATTACTACTTCTCCAGGGAATGGGGGGGGGTAAACTTGCCAGATGTTTAGAGATATCAAATAAGCTCCCTATTATCCTTTGTGAATGATTGATTGAAGTTGTGAGGATCCGAGGCTGGATATTAAGGTCTACAAGGCAAAATGTCTCCTTATTAATTTGTTATATATGAATAAGATGAGGACAGTCACGGTGTGTTATCGGAACCCAATTGTCGTCAATACAGTTAAAACGTGGAGAATGATGCGACAAAGGGAGGGCAAATTATGTAAAACCTCCTTTTTCACCCCCATAGTAGGAATACCAGGATTTCAGCCAGGATTGATGGATTCTGGTTTTAGGCTGTGGGCATCCAGGGGAGTCTCTTGTTTGGGAGACGTATTTGAGGGGGAAGTCATGATGTCTTTTGATCAGTAGAGTCGCAAATATGAACTACCCAGCATGGACCTCTTCCATTATTTTCAGTTCACAGACTTTATCCGAAAAAAGACCACGCTGTTGATTGATCATAATAGGTCTGATGTAGAAAGGAGAATGCTTAGACAACAGGTCCTCTCTCGATTACCACCCTTTACCATTGACTGGGAGGTGGCGCCTTGAAAGATATTGAATGGCTCTATGGTTTCTGGGTGCAAGAATTGGGAGTGGAGATCTCTTCAGAAGTATGGGAGGACATTTTGGAGAACATGAGGAAGATCTCGATTTGTAATAGAACACAGCTTATGCAGTTGAATGTTCTTCACAGGGTCTATTTGGCCCCAGAGTGGCTTGCAAAATCTAAAAAAAAGGAGCATCTTCAAAGTGCCCCAAGTGCAAAATAGGTATTGGCACTCTTACCCATTGTTTGTGGTCATGCCACAAGCTTTGCAAGTACTGGTGCGCAAGTCAAGGTAGATCCAGTAAGTCTTCTCTTGGGCCTGCCAATCCTGCCTGCTTTAGATGAGCATGGGAAGAAGCTGTTTAATATTCTTACTTATTGCGTGAAGAAGAACATTCTGATGAGTTAGATCTCTATTGGGATGGCATAGGTTAGTTATGGGACATATCCCCCTAGACTTCCTTACAAGTATGGTGCACCAGAAAACGGAACTTTTTTAGAAGATGCGGCAGCCCTTTCTGAACTATATTGAAGCAGACTTGTCGGCTATATTAACTATGGCCTTTGTTTAGCCACAAGACCTAGTCTGAAGAGCTGGGTGCCCTGAGAGGAAGAATCCCAAATAAATATGGGTATGGTACCTGATGCTCCCGCTGATGCGGAGCTCGAGTGGGTTCTGCTGCGTGGTATAATTAATTTAGTTTAATTTAATTTGTTTAGTTACTAATTGAATTGTGGTATGGGTAGTTTTTAAAATTTGTTTTGTAAAGTAGAGTAGTAGTTAGTTTATCATTGTTGTTGTTATGCTCATTGTTTTCTTTATGATTTTATTTTTGTAAAGAATAAAAATATTTCTCAATGTAAAAACAAAAAGGGCAGACAGGAAAAGAAGGTAATATAGCAACTTTGTTAGTACATTAGTAAAAAATGATGTTGAATTGGATAATGTAGAATCTGTGGATGGAAGTAAGAAATAACAAAAGGAAGATGATGTAAGTGGAGTAGTCTTTTGACAGTACCTGTTCTGTAGGACAGAAGGTAATGAGAGAGTTAAAAAGGAAGTACATTTAGTCAGGCGTAAATTTAATCTTCACTTTGTCATACAGCACAGAAACAGATAATTCAGTCCAACCAGTTCATGCTGAGCAGAATCCCAAACTAAACTAGTCCCACCTGTCTGCTCCTAGCCCTTATCCCTCTCTCCCTTTCCTATTCACATATCTATGCAAATGTCTTTTAAATGTTGTAATAGTACCCGCATCCACCTCTTCCTCAGGAAGTTCATTCCACACATAAACCACCCTGTGTGTAAAACATTTACCTCTTGTCTTTTTTAAATCTCTCTCCTCTCCCCTTAAAAATGTGCCCCCTACTCTTGAAATTCCACATCTTAGGGAAAAGATAACTTCTATCAACTCATCTTTTATTTTATAAACATTCATCAGGTCACCTCTCCACCTCCTACGCTCCAGTGAAAAAAGTTTCAACCTATAATTTCCTTATAACTCGCACCTTCCATACCTGGCAACTTCCTGGTAGATCTCTTCTGAACCCTCTCTAGCTTGATAATATCCTTCCTATAACTGGGTGACCAGAACTGGACACAGTATTCCAGAAGAGCCTTCACACCCCTCATTCAAACTCTTCTCCCTCCTGCCATCTGGAAGTTACTGGAAATCTCTCAATGCCAGACTGTGCAATAGTTTCTTCCCCCAAGCCATCAGGCACCTATGATTGGACTCTTTTTTTTCCATCTGAAATTCTTTGCGTGACTTCGAATTGCTGCTAGAACAATGTCTATTAATTATGATTCTTTGATTACACTGTAATTTGCGTGCTTTGCAGTTCTTATGCACTTTATGCTTCCCTTTATAAGATTGTGTAGTTTGTGCTGTCCATGGTCCTGGAGGAACACTGTCTAGTTTATTTTCCTGTATCAGTTGTATATGGTAGAAATGACAAATAAAATTTACTCTGCTTTAAGAGACCTCACCAATGTCCTTTACTACCTCAATATAACATCCCAACTCTTATACTCAAAGGTATGAGCAATGAAAGCAAGCATGCCAAATGCCTTTTTAACCACCCTGTTTATATGTGATGCAAACTTGAAAGAATTATGTATTTGCACCCCTAGATCCCTCTGTTCCACATAAATTGTGAAAATCAAATTTGCAGAGGTAGGCAAAAGGAAGTACTCATAAAGTGGATTCAGGATAATTTCCTAAAGCAATATGTTGTAGATCCAATGAGGGATCAGGCTATTTGGATCTGGTAATGTGTAATAAAGCACATGTCCTCAGGATACAAGATTCCTTTATGAACAATGACCATAACATAGAAGAATTTGACACTTAGTTTGAGAGTGAGAAATTTGGGTTAAAAGGAACAATGCTAAAATTAGGTGAGGATAATTACATCAGAATGGGTGCACAGTTTGCTAGAATGGTCTGAGGAAGAGGTTTAACAGAGAAGGCAGTTGAGAAATAATAGCTGACATGTTTTTAAAAAAAGAAATTTCTGACGCATAGCCAAGATATATCCCAGTAAAGAAGAACATTTCTAGAAAGGGTTGAAACCAATTATGGGTAAACAAGGAAGTTAATTATCAAATTGAAAGAGAAAATCTGCGATGTGGCAAATCACTGGATTGAGAAAGCTAAAAGTCACCAAATGATTAAAACAATAATAGAAAACTAATGCAACATAAAAAAAGACAGTAAGAACATCGTTAAATATATAAAAAGGAAAAGAGAGACAACATTATCAACCCCATAAAGAATGAAGCTGTGGAAATAATAACAGGGACCTGGGAAATGGTGGAGGAATTGAACAAATATTTTACGTAAGTCTACATCATAGAAGATACTAATAATATTAAATAAACATTGAAATATTCAAGGGGCCAAAGTGGGGCAGGAAATAAATGCAATAACTGTTGCAAAAAATGTAGTGGGGAACTAGTGGTGCTAAAGGCCAAGAGGTCCCTTGGATCTCATGGGGTGCTACCTCGGATTTTAGAGGTAGTGAATGTAGTGGTGGTATTCCTCCAAGAATACTTTGATTCTACAAAAGTACTGGAGGATTGACAAACTGCCCATTCAAAAAGGAAAGACAAAAAGAAACATAACTTCAAACCGATTAGTTTAACATCAATTACTGGGAAATGTCAGTCTATTATAAAGGATATAATAGCAGAGCATTGACAAAAACACAATAATCAGGCAGAGTCATCATGACATAGAATATAGAAAAATACAGTGCAGTACAGGCCCTTTGGCCCTCGATGTTGCGCCGATCCAAGCCCACCTAACCTACACTAGCCCACTATCCTTCATATGCCTATCCAATGTCCATAAAGAGGGAGAGTTCACCACTGCTACTGGCAGGGCATTCCATGAACTCACGACTCACTGAGTAAAGAATCTACCCTAACATCTGTCCTATACCTACCACCCCTTAATTTAAAGCTATGCTCCCTCATAATAGCTGACTCCATAGTCAGACATGTCTGACTAATTTATTACAGACTTTTGAGGAGGCAACAAGCAGGGTAGATAATGGGGAACCTATATTTTGACTTCCAAAAGGCATTTATAAGGTACCACATATAGCTATTAAGGTAAGAGCCTGTGGTATTGAAGGTAGACTATTATAATGGATAGAGGATTGGCTAACTAAATGTGTTGGGGCTATTTTCAGGGTGGCAACTTGTAATTAGTGAAGTGTCACAGGGATCAGTGCTAGGCCTGCAATTATTTCCAATATGTATTAGTGACTTAGTTGAGGAAAGTGAGTGTAGTGCGTCAAGTTTGCAGATGACACAAAAATAGTTGAGAAGGCAAGTAGTGAGGATGGCATAAGATGTTTTCAGAGGGATATAGTCAGTGGGCAATAACTTGGCAAATAAAATGTAATGTGGGAAAATGTGAAGTTATGCACTTGGACAGGCGGAATAGTATTTAAATGGAGAAAGACTACAGAAAGCTGTAGCACAAAGGGATTTGGGAGGGTGATCTTGCATGAATCCCCCCAAAAAAAGTAGCATATAAGTTGAGCAGGTTTTAGCAATGCCAAATGGAAAGTTAGCCTTTATTTCAAAGAGAATTATGTGGAGTTTGCACATTCTCCCAGTGTCTACGTGGGTTTCCTCCAGGTGCTCTGATTTCCTCCCACAATCCAAAGATGTGCAGGTTAGTTGAATTGGCCATGCTAAATTACCCAGTGTTCCGAGATGTTTAGGTCAGGTGCATTAGTCGGGGTAAATATAGGGTAGGGGAAAGGATCTGGGTGGTTTATTGTTCGGAGGATCGGTGTGGACTTGTTGGGCCGAAGGGCCTGTTTCCACACTTTAAGGATTTTATGAAAAAAGGGAGATTTTGCTACGACTCTGCAATGCACTGATGAGACCAGAACAGGAGTACTGTAAACGGTTTTTGTTACCTTTATCTGAGGAAAGATATACTAGCATTGGAGGCAGTCCAGGGAAGGTTCATTAGGTCAATCCCATAAGTGGAGGATTTTCTTTTGAGGAGACGTTGAATAAGTTGGACTTGTACTCATTAGAGTTTGGGAGGAGAACTTATTGAAACATACAAGATTTTTAAGGGACTTGGCAAGGGGATGTAGAGAAGTTGTTTCCATTTGTGAAAGAGTTTAGGACTAGAGGGCATAATCTCAAAGTAAGGGACATCCAGTTAGAACAGAGATGAAAAGTTTATTGTCTGCGGTTAATGCATGGAATACTTAACAATTCAGCCTCAAGAGCCCTCTATGGTAAAGTATGTTCAGGACTGAGATTGACAGATCTTTGATCATTACAAGAATCAATAGTAATGCAGATAAAGCAGGAAAGTGAAATTGAGGACTATAAGATCAGTCATTGTCTCATAAAATGGCAGAGCAGATCTGATTGGCTGAATGGCCTAGTTATGGTCCGCTTCTTTGGGTAATAATGAGTTTATTATTAAGGATATGCCTACATATACATGCAAGAAAATCCGCTTCGCTGTTGAATAGTGGGATTCTTGTTTTGCCATTCAAACCTTGTTACAAAATTGGACTTCATTTTTCTCAACATCAAGAATTAGTTTTCAGATCTTGCCATCTTTTCCCAATTGACTTGTCATTGCCCAAATTGGTCAGAGATGGAGAATTACAACCTTGGGGTGCAGTGTTGGAACAAGTTGTATTCTACGGGTAAAGCAAAGCATCCCCTGATCAATGGATCCACTCAAAACTTTGCAACTGTATGTGTCCATTTGTGAATGATGGTGGACAATTAAAACAACTAAGCTGGAAGATGGTAAATGTGCCCACCCTTAATGACGGATGAAAAAATTTAGCTTGAAGAATTTTTAAGCATCTTCAGCTTGAAATTACAAGTGAGGAATCCATTTCTTCCTCTTGGCTGAGGACTCCATTATATTAGCAATAAAATAAATAATATAATGGTGAAAGTTCTCAGCAAAACTGGCAGCACTTCTAGTGAGAGAAACACAGTGGACATTTTCAGGTTGATGACATAAACATGAATCTGGCGTAGGCCAGTTGAACGAATATCCCACGAATATCCCAATTCTATGACATAGATTTGATGTAACTTTGGTCAGAGCAGTTTTGACAACTTGTAAATAAAAATTGAGCAGCGTCTTTCACATTTTTGCTGGGCTTTGAGCTGTTGTAAAGAATCACCCCAACTGCTTGTGATTTTCACAAACCAATTTCAAGTAATGTTTCTGGCATGTAGGGGAAAAATAATATATTACTGGTGAGTAGGGTAAATGATGTTGTTAATGAAGAATGGACAAGACTCCCCCCCCCCCCCCCCCCCCCCATTCCCATTCACTGCCGAATATGATTATTGAATTTTTGTTTGGCATTGGGTAGAAAAGGCTGAATTTTATTTTATTCACTTGTGAGATGCGGGTGTCATTAGCTGGTCAACTTTTATTGCCTGTCCCTAGTTGCATTTAATATTGTTTTCAAAACACTGATCCTTTGCCTCAAACACAGTTTACAGAAAGCTCTGGTTTCACATTACCACAAGTGAGAACTATAGAGTGAATGATAACCTTCCTGCAAAATCAAAATCTGTTCTTCTTCAGAGAGTTCATGAATGTAGGCATTCACAGAAGCAGAACAGCATAAGATGAGAGAATAATAGAAACCTTGGAATATTTACAAAGCTGAGGAATCCATTCAAAGCTTGATATGAACTTCTAAATCCTAGTGATGAAACTCATGTACTTCAAAAAACATTTTCAGAAGCTTGAATTTTTCTACTATCCACTTACCGCCTATCTGTATAGATTCAATTTTACAAGTTTGTTTTCACCTTCAGTTTTGCATATCTGTTCCAGCAGTCACTCTTAGCAATGGAAATTTTCAGCTTGTTCTAGGTTTATGTGATGACCTTCAATCAAAAGCTGATTTATCAAAATGTCACCAAAGGACGCAAAACCTATAGGAGCAGGAAAAGGAACCAATTCCACACAAGACTGTTCCTTTCTGATAAATCAGATATAGTTAACAACACTTACCCCATTTTGTCCAGAAATACAATGGCATGGTCACTTGAACCATTTTGTCGCCTGTGGCAAGGCCTACACAACATACCAAAACAAAGTAGAACCATATAGCAGACAAAAGCACATGCACCCTCTGATGTTCTCAATGCTTTCTGTGCTTGGTTCAAGCAGAATGCCAGTGTCACCTATCCCCACAGCACTGGACATTTCCTGTCACCGCTTCAGACGTCGGTTCAGTGTTCCTGAAAGTCATTCCAAGGAAAGCAACTGGCCCAGATGAAGTCCCTGGCCGTGCACTTAGATCCTGTGTGGACCAGCTGGCGGAAGTATTTGATGCATCCATCAAAGTTTTACCTGCACATCCACTAATATCATTTATTGTATCTGTTGCTCCCGATGCGGTCTCCTCTACATTGGGGAGACTGGACGCCTCCTAGCAGAGCGCTTTAGGGAACATCTCCGGGACACCCGCACCAATCAACCAAATCGCCCCGTGGCTCAACATTTCAACTCCCCCTCCCACTCAGCGGAGGACATGGAGGTGCTGGGCCTCCTCCATCGCCCTGGTGGTCTAGTGGTTAGGATTCGGCGCTCTCACCGCTGCGGCCCGGGTTCGATTTCCGGTCAGGGAAGCAATTTTCTGTGGGGTCTGTTGGCGACCCGTTCTTCTTAAATGCGCTGTACAGTTATTGATTGGTCTTCGAAGTTCCTGGGTGCTCCAGTGTGTCGTGTCTCGTTGAAATAGTGTCCTGATTCAGATTTGTTTGTATGTGACGTCGATTTTGCCTGTCCTCGGATGCTGCCTGAATTGCTGTGCTCTTCCAGCACCACTGATCCAGAATCTGGTTTCCAGCATCTGCAGTCATTGTTTTTACCTGGCGGAAGTATTTGCTGACATCTTCAACCTCTCCTTGCTACAATCTGAAGTCCCCACCTGTTTCAAGAAGTCTGTCATCATCCCAGTACTAAAGAAAATATGTGCAATGTGCCTCAATGATGACCACCCAATGTCTCTGACCTCCCATAATCATGAAGTGCTTTGAGAGGCTGATAATGACCCATATTAATTCTAAAGAGAAAGTGAGGACTGAAGATGCTCAAGGGTCAAAGTTGAAAAGTATGGTGCTGGAAAAAACCAGCAGGTCAGGTGGCACGGTGGTTAGCAAAACTGCCTCACGGCGCCAGCCTCACGCGACTGTGCAAACTCCACTCAGACATTCTCGTGGGTTTCCTCTGGGTGCTCCAGTTTCCTTCCACAGTCCAAAGATGTGTATTGGCCAAGGTAAATTGTCCACAATGTTCAGGGATGTGTAGGTTGGATGCATTAGTCGGGGGTTAAATGTAGGGGAATGGGTCTGGGTGGGTTACTCTTCAGAGGGTCAGTGTGGACTTGTTGGGCCAAAAGGCCTGTCCCCGCACTGTGGGGATTCTATGATTCTATGAGCATCCTCGGAGCAGGAGAGTCAACATTTCGGGCATAAGTCCTTTCTAGCTTCCTCGCCTGCATCTATCCACTGCAATTTGCCTACTGGTGAAACAGGTCCACAGTGGATGCCATTTCCCTAGCCCTATACTCCTTCCTGGAATATCTGGATAACAAGGACACCTCTACATCAGGCTCCTACTCATTGACTACAGCTCCACCTTCAACACCATAATCCCGACCAGACTAATTTCAAAACTCCATGACCTTGGTCTCAGCTCCACCCACTGCAACTGGATCCTTAGCTTCCTGACCCACAAATTGCAATCAGTGAAGATAGACAATAGCATCTCCTTCCTGATAATCCTCAACACTGGTACCCCACGAAGATGCATTGTCAGCTTCTTACTGTACTCCTTGCACACTCACGACCGTGTCGCCAAATTCCATATGAACACCTTCTACAAGTTTGATGATGACCCCACTATTGTAGGCTGATATCAAATGTTGAGTCGAAATACAGGAAGGAGATAGTGGTTTTGGTGTCATGGTGCAATGACAACAATCTCTCTCTCTCAGTGTCAGCAAAACAAAAGAACTGATCATTGATTTTCGTAAGGAAGGAGGACACGCCCCTATTGAAATCAATGGAGCTGAGGTGAAGAGGCTCGAGAGCTTCAAGATCCGAGGAGTGACAATAACCAACAAACAGCCCTGGACTTCCCACATAGATGAGATGATCAAGAGGTGCAACAACACCTCTACTTCTTCAGCTGCTTAGGAAATTCAGCATGTCCTTAAGGACCTTCGCCAACTGTTACATATGCACCATGGAAAGTATTCTATCTGGGTCAATAATGGCTTGGTGCAGCAACTGCTCTGCCCAGGACTGTAACAAACTACACAAAGTTGTGTGCATTGCCCAGAACATCGCAGAAGCCAACCTTCTATGTGTAGACTTCATTTACATTTGTCCTTGCCGTGGAAAGGCTGCCAACATCATCAAAGATCCTTCCCATCCTGATCATGCTCTCTTCCAACCTCTTTTGCCAGGCAGAAAATAGAGAAACTTGAACACATGCACAAATGGTTTCAAGAACAGCTTCTTTCCTGCTATTATTAGACTGCTGAATGAACCTTTCGAATTTCAAATAATGATGCTCTTGCTTTGCGCACCTCCTATGAAACTGTAACCTTACATACCCCACTCTGTCTAAGTATCCTGTGATCTGTTTGGCTTTGTTTGCTGTGATTTGCCTGTACTGCACGGAAAGCAAAGTTATTCACTGTACTTAGGTACATGTGACTACAATAAGTCAAATCATCAAGCACTGTGTGCTTCAGTGAATATTTTTTTCCATTTGGTAATACTGAGAAAAAAAGGTGCATGTGACTAGAAAACCTTTTCTTTCAGCCTTCTTTACCCTAGTCTGTACTTGATCTCTCTGAGCATTGTGAACAACTTGCCTGGATCAGCTTTAGCTAGTTTTTTCCTTCATTGAGTTAATTTTGAAATCTTGAGTGACTTGTCTAAATAATTCTGCAGGGTTAACTCAGCAGTATGTGACCTATGCAGCTTAATGTTCAATCCTAATGTAATCGAGCATGCTCGATCAATTATGGTTAGTGGGTGGAAAATTATTACTGTCATCATTTTCATTGCATTTTAGCAGCAGGCACTGAAGTGTATACATGTGGGCATCTAGTGAAGACCAGACTTAAGTTCAGTTTTTGTAAAGGCATATAAAGATAGCCAACACACATGTTCTTTCTATTGTGTATCGAATGTAGGAGGTATCAGTGGACCTCTGGCAATTATGGGCCCCAGACATGGGCTCAACAAGACATTGATCCTTTGAGGTGAAGATGAAGAAAGGGAAAAAAATGCTTTAAGAAAGAATCCATATATTTTCAACTTGTACCTAATACCCACAAAAATTTTGATTCACACATTGAAAGGGTCATAATAATTGACTAATCATGTATAAAGCAAACAGCTAGTTCGGCTTAATGTGCACATGTAATGCACCAATAAATTTCAAGTTTCTGTGTCAAGGAAGTGTGCTTTCACCAGAGACCAGCAGGCGGAGCTATGCCTCAAGTAAAACTGAAAATGTCATTTTGGCTGGACTTGATGGAAACAAACTTGCACTTTTCACAACCATCAGAAATCACAAAACACTTCGCAACCAATAAGATACTTTTCAAAACAGTGCCACAATTGTAATAAAAGAAGCATAGCACACAACAAATCCCCCAAAGCAATACCTTTTCTTGTGTTTCTGACGGAGGAATATATATTGGACAGAATGTGTAGGACTTAAGTCCACAGCTATTTTAAATAACAAGGGGATGTAATGCTTCTGCCTCAGCGGACAAATGAGACCTTGGTTTGACGTCTTACCTGAAAAACACACATTTGACAGTGCAGCACTCCTTCAGTGCGTTGTCAATCTTGATATTTTTCATGCGTTGCATCTGGAATGACTGAGGACAAAAGCCCTTTTTTCTCACATATCTATGTTGTTCTTGTAATATATAAAAAGAATTTTTATTTAAAATTATAACGCTGAAAGTCAATGAACTGTGTCTATGTTAATGGCTTACGGGAATATGATTAGATTAGATTACTTACAGTGTGGAAACAGGCCCTTTGGCCCAACAAGTCCACACCGACCTTCTAAAGAGCAACCCACCCAGATCCATTCCTCTACATTTACCCCTTCACCTAACACTATGGGCAATTTAGCATGGCCAATTCACCTAACCTGCACATGTTTGGACTGGGAGGAAACCGGAGCACCCAGAGGAAACCCACGCAGACATGGGGGGAATGTGCAAACTCCACACAGACAGTTGCCCTAGGCAGGAATTGAATCTGGGTCTCTGGCAGTATGTCAAGGTTGACAACGCACTGAAGGAGTGCTGCACTATCAAATGTGTGTTTTTCAGCTAAGACGTCAATATGCAGTTTATTCAAAGAGAAAAGCAATGTAAAACTAGCAAGGTGAATAAGTTGAAGTGAATAAATTATTGCTGGAATGTTGTGACTCACATATGAAAATATGATCAATTAAGCCATGGTTGACACACAATGTGGCCAAATACTTAACTTTTTAGCAGATACAATCCACAAGAAACTGACTTCAGAAAGAAACAATCTTAACAGGCTTCTGCATGGCTCTTGAGAAAGACGGCAATAAATGAATATACTTTGCATATGTGCATTTAACAAACGCAAACAATGCAGTGGAGATACCGAAAATGCAAAAGGATTGATCATGGCAGCATACCTAGGATAACTTTTTAAAAGGCAGCAGTACAAGGTCTTTTTAAGCAAAGTAGCACAGTACAAAGGTAGAAACAGACGAAGACAATCAGAACGAAAGTTGCCCATTCGCCCTACATATCTACTCCATCATTCAATGTGATAATGGCTGAGTATCCACCTCAGTACCCTCTTTCCACTTTCTCCTCAAACCCTTTGATTCCCGACCAGGACAGCACTGATATATGTGTGGTTGAAGCAGTTAGGGTAGCAATTAGGGTAACTATATCGAATTACTTCCTGAAAACATTCAATGTTTTGTCATCAACTGAATTCTGGGGCAGAGAATTCCATAGGTCACCACACTCAGGCTGAAGAAATTTCTCCTAATCTCAGTTGTAAGTGGCCCATCCTGTGCCCTTAGACTGTGACCCCTCATTCTGGGCTTCAACATTTACTGCCAAAAATGTGACAAGTGCCTTAACTGGATACTAGTTAATGTTAAATGTTAATGAAAATGTAGTTCTGTATTTCTTGATATCTGTTTTCTTCGTAGGTGGGTGTTCAAACAGCTATATGACAAGGGACTGGTCTACAGAGGAGTGAAAGTTATGCCATTTTCTACTGCATGCAACACCCCTCTCTCTAATTTTGAATCACATCAAAATTATAAGGTAACAGTTAATTTCCTAATTGCTTTTAAAGATGGCTAGCATTATTGCAGCAGTGTTACTTCTAGTGTGGGTTTTGCAGGCTGCTTTAGGTGGTTATTTGTGGACTATCATTCTATTTCTAACAGTTTAACTCTTGTCGGAAATGGTTCTTATTGAAACTTAAAATTGGTGAAACATTCAGTGATTCAAAAATAATTCTCAATCCCTACAATCAAGTAATTTATTTTTGCTATACAAGCAAGAGCGATCCATTGCAATCCTCTTTGGCTGAGGAGTAAATCCAAATAATAGGACACAATTGCCTCAGTTGTTGCAGATAAACCCATCTAGGCAAAAGCTGTTTTCTTAGTTAATCTATCTGCTCAGACATGACAGCATTAGAGCCAAGTAGTAATGCTACCCTAATTGCTTCAACCCCCCCCCAGGGCTGTCTTGATGGGGAAATTGATGCAATGAAAATATCCAAAGGAGCTCTGAACATTTCTGAAGGGACCATAAACATAGTATCAATTTACATATGAACAAAACATTTGAAGTTAATACATGGGTAAATGTCCATCTTGCATAAATTTACCTATATGAAGAGTCAAGGGCCAATAATTCATCGAAGGAAATTGTCAATTTCTTCCTCTTCAGTTGGGACTAATCCGATATATTGCAGTGTTTGTATCTCTGCAGGTGACCCTTCTGCAGAAGACAGTTGACTTTATGTAATGCTTGCATTTGTGGGGTACAAACTTATATAGTCAAGTGTTTATTAACAAAGTAGTGGTTGACTAAGTTTTCTTTGTCCATTGAAACTATTAACCACTTTAAAAGAAAAATGGCGAAATTGTGATGTTTTTCAATAGGAAGACTACTGAGAGATAACATGAAATATAGTTTGCAATTCTAAAGTATGCAGGAGCTGTGTGCCTTTGGGGTATATGTGCAGCATTAGTTGACAGGATGGACAGGTTAAAGAAGTGGTTAATAAAACATATGGGCTACTAATCCTTATAAATAAAAATTAAAACTAAAGTGGGCATTGTCTTACCAGACCATATAAATATTACTGTCATTAGTGAGTTGACTTAACTTGGTCACCAGGTGTCAGGCGAGGGAAGAGGTTGAAAAGAAAATTCTTCACAGTAATCTCTGCTGATGTGGGAATTGACATCACGCTGTTGACATCACTCTGCATCACCAGCTATCGAACCAACTGAGCTAGCTAATTAAATAAATGTATGGGATTGAAAAGCACTGAGGTTCTGATTAACATTTATGAAACACTGAATTCAGGCTCAGTTGGAATATTGTGACTCCTCTGGGATCATCACTTCATGATGGTATGGAAGCTTAGAAGTGTGCAGAAAAGAGGCAAATGGTTGCGGGATGGTGAACTTCGGTTACTTGAAATGATTGGATGAACTGGTGGTGTGTTTCTTGAAGAGCAGGTTGAGAGGAAATTTGATGGAAGGATTCAAAATCATGGATGATCTAATCAGGGGACATAAAGAGAAACTTCCCTTGAGCCAGATGGTGGAGAACAGGATGATAGGTATAAAGTAAATTACAAAAGATATGAGGAAAACATTACGACAGAATGAGTGATTAGGCACTGGAACGCATTCACAGTCTGGTGATGTCAAATTCTGTTGTGGCTTTCAAAAGAAAATTGGATACACACCTGAAGAGAGAAAATTTGCAGGGCTGCAGGAAAATGCCAGGAATCAAATAGCCTCCTATGCTATGCCATTTTATGATTCCAAATGTATGCTCAAGCTTACCAAGTACACAATTCTGATGAAAGGTCACTGCACTCAAAGTATTAACTCTGTTTTTTTCTTCACAAATGTTGCAAGACTGAGTTTCTCCAGCACTTTATTTTTGTTTCGGATCACCAGCATCAGCAATTCTTTGCTCTATTTTAACTTAGTCTTTTGAATTTTTTCTTTAACTTTTTAGCCAGACCCAACTTGAACGTCATTAATTGTTTGGAATAAGTAATCAAATTTTCTTATCATTCCTTGATCTAGGTAATTTTAAGCATGTTTTCAATTATAGTGTCAGAGTTCAACTTTTACAGGAAGCATATGTGTAAGAAGTAGTTGAACATAATTGTCCCTAGTTGTAATTTTTGAAACAAATTATGCTTTATATTTCATTGTATGTAGGATGTTCAAGATCCTTCTGTTATTGTGACTTTTCCACTGGAGGAAGATGAAAGTGTTTCCTTGGTTGCTTGGACAACAACACCCTGGACCTTACCTAGCAACCTTGCTGTTTGTGTCAGTCCAGAATATCAATATGTAAAAATCAAAGGTAAAATTTGCTCTAAATCAAATTATGGCCTGTTTAAAATCTCAGCTATATATTTTAAGTTGTTTATTGTTCTAGGAAATTAAAATTGCAGATCACCATGGCTTTGCTTATCAGTGAGTCAGAGGTTATTCTTTGGTAAAGAATGATATGCACTGTACGGTGGAAGAGGTTTGGCTCAGTTAGCTGAACGGTTAGTTTGCGGAGCAGTGTGATGCCAACAATGTATGTTCAATCCCCAAATTGACTGAGATCACCATGAAGAACTATCTTTCTCAACCTCTCCTGTTGCCTGAGGTATGGTGCCCCTCAAGTTAAATCACCACCAGTTGTCTCTTTCTGATGAGAGAACAGTCCCATGGTCTGGTAAGACTATGGTAACTTGACAGTTGAAGATTTTCAGACATTCTAAGAGATCTTGGAGACTGTGAAAATAAATGGTCCTTGAAATATAAATAGTTTCCTTCCTGACTTCCTAGGTCCATTACAAATTGCTTGACATAGTCAGCTTGCTCATTTTGAATGAGTTTTAAGTCGGTGATGTTAGTGAAATTCTGTTACCAGCAAATGCCCTTGCCGTATTCAGCATTTACGTTAAAAATCATCAAATATCCTTTTAGGCAATTTTGTGCGTTGTTGCATCATTCAGAATGGTGATCTATCTACCCAGAAGAAGAGTGTGGAATTCTAACACTGATGACTGCAACTTCTCTATCTCCCAGAAATCATGACTCTTTGTCTGCCATCCTGGAAAACATAATCATTGCATATTTTTTGCTCATGAATCCTTTCTGAAACCGACTGGCTCTGTGTACCTTCAGTCTCTGATTGTATGCCATCAATTGCATCCCTTTTAGTTCCCATTTTGTATAAGCCAATTCCGCTTGATTTTTAATAGCTGTTCCTCACCAGCCCTCTGCCTTAGCTGGGTTGATTTGCTGCAACCCACCACAGTTTTAGAGAACTAAATATCCTTCTCCTCACACTTCTCTGCTGCCTAAATGTCATACTTCACCTTTTCTTCACCAATACTGAGTAAATTTCACTGTCCATCAAACTGCACTATCTCGTGTGCTTCCCATCCTCTTTCTTCCTCTAGACCTACTTAACTGAATACAGACCTTGTTCTTAATTTTCTGTGATTAACTCTTCCTCTATTTTAAAGATTCACATCCTAAACTTGTACTCATTCACAGGATGTAGCCATCACTAGCTCACTCACTATTGCCCATCTCTAATTGTCCTTTAAACGGTTGTGGTGAGCTGCTTTCTTAAATTGTTGCAGCTCATATGGTGTAGGAATACCCACACTGCAGCACAAATTTGGCCCTAGTTCCAAGTCAGAATCACGTAAAGGAAGCTTACCATTATTGATATCTTGCAAAAATGAAAGAAGGGTTGACTGTTTTACGTGAAAAAGACAAGAAATAGTCAAATTTAGGAGAGATTAAACTGCTTTGCCTCAAATAAGCATATATAGGTTCAGCAGGTTTATCCGGGGTGTTCCTGCAAAGTTGAAATTGTGTAATCTTTCCAAGCTGATTCTTTCATGTTCGTGTTTTGTTTCCTGGTTGTTTTGAAGGTTTTAAGGAAAGTTAATTGGTATGACAGTTTTAAATATTTTTCAAAACATCAGTAACCTCTTCTGAGATGCCGAGATTACTTGAGCTCTTCCCCGCTTTTTGGTTTTCTCTTGTGTACATGAGTTCAGTTGTCTTAAAGTATTTATAGAATCACTACAGTGTGGCAGCAGGCCATTCAGCCCATTGAGTCCACGTCAACCATCCAAAGAGCATCCCACCCAGACCCATTCCCCTACCCTATCTTCATAACCCTACATTTCCCATGACTAGTCCACCTAACCTGCACATCCTTGGTCACTATGGGCAATTTAGCATGGCCACTCCACCTAGCCTGCACATCTTTAGATTGTGGGAAGAAACCCATGTAAACACAGGAAGACTATGCAAACTGTTCAGAGCTGAAAAAAAGTGTCTTAAACTGCTTCTACTGTTCAAGGACACAGGAGAGAAAGAGTTATTTGAGTAATAAATTAGAGTTAAGTTAGGATTGACAATTTACTTGATCTATCAAGTCAAATTTCACTCACATCTACTTGTTATCACCTGCGATAATAATAAAATATCAAAGACCTACCACATTAACTGACTTTCTTTCTCTATGTGTGCTGCTGGATGGCTGTTTTTCCAGTATTTTCTGTTTTTTTGTAATTCTCTATCATCCTGTCTCGGTGACTATCTTGGATGGTCTGTCATCCATGCTTGGTTGTTATCACCTGTGACTCTTTAAGATTCAAGCTCCATTTCCAGCTTATGAACAAAAAAATTCAAGGTTGATATTTCAATGCAGTATTCAATGAACATTGCACAGCAGTGCCACTTTTTGGATGAGAGGGCAAACCAAAGTCTCCTCTGCCTGCTTGGATATAAAAGATCCTGTATTCAGGAAGAACAAGAGAGTTATCCCAGGTATCCTGGCCAATGATATCCCTTTGTCAATGTCACCAAAGTAGATTATCTTGTAATTATCCCATTATACTGTGTGAATATTAACTCCATAAAATGTACGAGCAGAAATATGCCATTCAGCCCATTAGGTCAGCTCCACCATTCAATGAAATCATGGCTGATTTGATAATCCTCAACCATACTTTGCTACCTTTTCCCTATAATTCTTGATTTCCTGACTGATGAGAAAATGTGTCCATCTGACTATGCCTTGTGGTCCTGGACTTTGCTATAAGGGGAAACAACTCTCTGCATTTGCCCTTTCAAGTCCCCTAAGAAGTTTGCCTGTTTCAAGAAAGTTGCCTCATTTTTCTAAATTCCAATGAGTACAGGCTCAGTCTCCTGAACCTCTCCTTGTTAGACAGTTGCCCCGTACCTGATATCATGGTAGTGAACCTTCTCTGGACTGCCTCTAGCACCAAACTATCTTACCTTAAATAAGGAGTTCAAAACCATTTACAGTATTTCATCTGCGGTCTGACTAGTATCGTGTATAATTTTAGCAAAACATCCTCCCATTTATATTCCATTCCCTTTGAAATAAGACCAACATTCCATTGAACTGAGATGTTGGCTTTTCTGAATTATGCACAAGGAGTCAACTTTGTAAATGTTTAATTAATCACTTTGTCTGTAGTTTTCTGAATATTTCTTTTAATAATATTCAGCTCCTCTATTCACAAACTTGGTGAGAGAACATTTAGTTTCCTCATCCAAGTCATCAATGTATATTGTAAATAATTGTGGCCCCAGCAGTGATCCCTCGCTCAGTTACAGATTGCCAACCTGAAAATGCCCCCTCATCCTAACTCTCTGTCTTGTATTAATTAGGCAGTCCTTGATGTATTGCAAGTATTCTAGCCTCGCCACTGAACTCTTCTCATTAAGTAATATGCAAATGAAATACTGTAAATGGTTTTGAACTCCTTATTTAAAGTAAGATAGTTTGGCACTAGAGGCAGTCCAGAGAAGGTTCACTAGCCTGATATCAGGTATGGGGCAACTGTCTAAATGTCTTCTAAAATTCAGCATCTACTGTTGCTTCTTTATCCTGCTTGTTACCTCTGCAAAGAATTCTAGCAAATTCACCAGGCATGATTTCATCTACATTAGGTCATGCTAGCCCTGTTTAATCGAACTATGAAATGCTTGTTTCCTACTTTACAACAGTTGGTATTTCAATCCTTCAGTTGGTATTTCATTTGTTAGAAAGTGCTTTGAGTCCTTCGATGATCATGAAAAGCACCGTATAACACCTTGTTTTTCTTTTAAAATGTTACCACTTTTGTTGTCTTCGTGGGCATTGAACTATTTCCAACTTCATATCCACTCCATCAGAAAGACAAACTGTCCTCCTGTTGCACCATTGCCCTCTGCCCCTGACCCAGCGAATCCGCTACTGGAACTATTCAGTACTGAGGATTATTCTGTTGTTTTCCTGGGTGGCCTCTCACCTTCCATCATCTGAAAGCTTCAGCACATCTATAATTTGACTGTTCTTATCCTCCAGTTGACCTTTCACTCCTGTTCTTCTAATCCACCCAACTGGCTCTTCATTTCCCCTGTAATTTCTCTCACAAATCTCCAGTTTAAAAATTCTCACTCATTTTACTCAGAATATGGAGTAGATGTGGCCAGTATTGATGATCTTCTGAAAAACTTCAAAAAACTTATTGGCTACCATAGTTCCAGAATGGAACATAAACAACTGTTAGGATTAAGTTTTCAACATGGCCTGCAAGGCAGGTGAAATGTGCTGAAAAATTTATTTTAGTATTTCAGGGAATTATTGAATGAAACCTTATTGATACTCGGACTTGTATTGTTTAAATTTACATGACCAAACTAAATTTTAATTGCTTGAATTTGCTGAAAACAAAATAAAGTTATAAACATAAAGAAGAATGATTTAGAATAGTTGTGAAATCAAGATGTTATGTAGTGCATTTTCATATTTACTCACTTAAAAAGTGAGATGGAATAAATGTCAAACTAATTTCAGTAATATCAATTTTATTGGAAAGACACAGCAATGCTGAATTGAATTGAATTTATTGTCACATGTACCGAGGCACAGTGAAAAGCTTTGTCTTGCAAGCAATACAGGCAGATCAGAGAGTTAAGTCACATAGATAAGTAAATAATAGGTAAACAGCAGCAAAAACAAAAACTCAGGTGCAGGCAAATGTTAAGAGTTTGTGAGTCCATTCAGTATCCGAACAACAGTAGGGTAGAAACGTTACAAAACTGGCTGGTGCATGTGCTCAGGCTTCTGTACCTTCTCCCCAATGGTGTAGGTTGTAGAAAAACATTGCCAGGGTGATTGTCCTGGCCGAGTTCACCACACTCTGTAACCGTCTCCGATCTTGCCATACAGACAGAATGCTTTCGATGGCGCACCTATAAAAGTTGGCAAGGATATTCGCTGTCATGCCAAATTTCCTCAGCTGCCTAAGAAAGAAATGACATTGTTGGGCCTTTGTAACCAGTCCACATGAAGAGTCCAGGAAAGCTTGTTGTGAATGATCACTCCCAGGAGCTTGACACTCTCCACTCGGACCACTTCTGTGCTGTTAATGTGTAGGGGGGCATGAGTAACATCCCGTTGAAAGTCAATAATGAGTTCCTTGGTTTTGCCGGCATTGAGAGCTAGGTTGTTCTCAGTGCACCATTTTCCAGGTCTTCCATCTCCTGTCTGTAGTCTGTTTCGTTGCCATCTGCAATTTGTTATCAAAGAATTATACGAAAATTCATTGAGCTTAAATGTTTTACATTAATCACAGCTTAGATACTTTGTTCAGTTTTGATCATGCTACAAAGGCATGTTTTAATTAAAATAGAGAAAACTGGAAAACAGATCCTGCACATACTGATGAAATTTGGAAAGCTTAGAAAATTAATTCTCTAATTCAATATTTTGGATACAGTCAATTTTAAAACATTACATATGATCTCTAAAGCAGAGCAATTATTTGCAAAAACAAGACTCAGTGAAACTGTTAAAACTTAAAAATTACCTGGAAATTTTCTCATCATCTCTGATTTAAGAAGCAAAAGAAAAATTGTGGCTGTAAGAGTTACTCCTTTTTTGAGGAATTTTAGGTGTTCAAGGTTATTTCCTCGAATTCCAGGAGCAGCAATTACTGTTTTATATGCTGTTGCATTGTTTTGGAACTTTGGGGGAAAAAAAAAGCTCAAAGCAACAACACTTTTAAAAGGATAAAGACAGACAAAAGGCAGCGACCACATGGTCAGTGAGGGAGAGAGAGAAAGAAACCTACGCTGCTAACTGACATAGCAGCAAATCTGCACAGTTACTGCCTTCACTGTTTGAGTTCATATATCTCTGGATATCAGAGTGCATCGAGGAAAAATGAATAAACAGCAAAATTCACAGCTAACCTTGGAGGAACCTGTGCGGGAGAGCTCATAGCACAGAAACAGATAAGTGCATAATTTTTTTAACATGCAACCTTAATGTAAGTCTACAGTAGTGAGTAGAGTGGGTTATTTTAGACAGAAAAAGATAGACCAAATCTAAAAGTTGAAGTTTTAAATTGGAGGAAGACTAATTTTGACAGTTTCAGGCAAGAACTTTCAAAAGCTGATTGGGGTAGATGTTTGCAGGTAAAGGGATGGCTGGAAAATGGGAAGCCTTCGGAAATTAGATGACAAGAGTCCAGAGACAGTATATTCCTGTTAGGGTGAAAGGAAAGGCTGGTAGGTGTAGAGAAAGCTGGATGATGAGAGAAATTGAGGGTTTGGTTAAGAAAAAGAAGGAAGCATATGCCAAGTATAGACAGGAGAGATTAAATGAATCCTTACCGGAGTGTAAAGGCAGTAGGAGTATTCAGAGAGAAATCAGGAGGGCAAAAAGGAGTTAAGGAGAATCCAAAGGGATTTTATAAATAAATTAAGGACAAAAGGTTAACGAGGGAGAGAATAGGACCCCTCAAAGATCAGCAAGGTAGCCTATGTGTGGAGCTGCAGGAGATTGGGGATATACTAAATGAGTATTTTGCATCAGTGTTTACTGTGGAGAAGGACATGGAAGATATAGAATGTGGGGAAATAGATGGTGACATCTTGAAAAATGTCCATATTACAGAGGAGGAAGTGCTGGATGTCTTGAAACCTATAAAAATGGATACATCCTTAGGACCTGATCACGTGTATCCTAGATGTCTATGGGAAGCTGGGGAAGTGATTGCTGGGCCTCTTACTGAGATATTTGTATCATTGATATTCACAGGTGAGGTGCCAGAAGACTGGAGTTTGGCTAATGTGCCACAGTTTAAGAAAGGTGGTAAGGACAAGCCAGGGAACTATAGACCAGTGAGCCTGACATTGGTGGGCAAGTTGTTGGAGGGAATCCTGAGGGACAGGATTTACATGTATTTGGAAAGGCTAGGACTGGTTGTAAGTTTGCTTGCTGAGCTGGAAGGTTCAGTATCAGAAGTTTCGTCTCCATACTAGATAACATCATTGGTGAGCCTCTGGTGAAGCACTGGTGTTATGACCCGCTTTCTATTTGTGTGTTTAGGTTTCTTTAGGTTGGTGGTGTCATTTCCAAGTTTTTTTCTGAAAGGGTGGCAAATGGGGTCCAAGTCGATATGTTTATTGATAGAGTTCCGATTGGAATGCCATGCTTCTAGGAATTCTTGTGCACGTCTCTGGCTTGTCCTAAGATGGATGTGTTGTCCAAGTCGAAGTAGTGTCCTTATTCATTTGTATGTAAGGATACTAGTGATGTCTTTTTGTGGCTAGTTGATGTTCATGTATCCTGGTGGCTAATTTTCAGCCTATCTGTCCAATTAAGTGTTTGTTATAGATCTTGCAAGGTATCTTGTAAATGATGTTCGTTTTGCTTGTTGTCTGTATAGAGTCTTTTAAATTCATTAGCTGCTGTTTTAGTGTGTTGGTGGGTTTGTGGACTACCATGGTGCCAAGAGGTCTCACTAGTGTGGCAGTCATTTCTGAGATGCCTTTGATGTAGGAGTGAGTGGCGAGGGTTTCTGGACAAGTTTTGTCTGTTTGTTTGGAACTGTAACAAATACTATGAACAAACACATCAACTTGGACACCATTTACCACCCCCTGAGAAATAGAACAGGAAATGTCATCACCAACCCAAGGAAACTTAAATAGGTAAATAGAAAGCGGGTCATAACGCTAGTGCTTCACTGGAGGCTTACCCATAAGACATAGGAGTGGAAGTAAGGCCATTCGGCCCATCGAGTCCACTCCGCCATTCAATCATGGCTGATGCGCATTTCAGCTCCACTACCCATGATGTTACCTAGTATGGTGACGAAATGTCTGAAAACGAACCTTTCAGCTCAGCAAGCAAACTTACATCCAGAACCTCAACTTGAGCTGCATATCTTCTCAAAAGATGCTGAGGCAAGGACTGATTAGGGGCAGTCAGCGTGGCTTTTTGCGTGGGAAATCTTGCCTCATGAACTTGATTGAGTTTTTCATAGAAGTAATAAAGAGGATTGATGAGGGCAGAATGGTAGATGTGATCTATGTGGACTTCTGGAAGGCGTTTGACAAGGTTCCTCATGGGAGACTGGTTAGCAAGGTCAGATCTCCAGCGATACAAGGAAAACTAGTCATTTGGATACAGAACTGGCTTGAAGTTGAAGACAGAGGGTGGTAGTGGAGGGTTGCTTTCAGACTGGAGACCTGTTACCAGTGGTGTGCCACAAGGCTTGGTGCTGGGTCCACTACTTTTTGTCATATAAATGTTCACATCCAAACCATATAAATGGTTTGGATGTGAACTTAGGAGGTATGGTTAGTAAGTTTGCAGATGACACCAAAATTGGAGGTGTAGTGGACAGCAAAGAAGGTTATCTCAGAGTATAACAAAAACTTGATCAGATGGACCATTGGGCTGAGGAGTGGCAGATGAAATTTAATTTGGATAAATGCAAGGTGCTGCATTTTGGAAATGCAAATCAGAGTGGGACGTGTACACTTATTGGTAAGATCCTAGGGAGTGTTACTGAACAAAGAGACCTTGGAGTGCAGATTCGTAGTTGCTTGAAAGTAAATTTGAAGATAGATAGGATAGTAAAGAAGGCATATGGTATGCTTTTGTTTGTTGGTCAGAACATTGAGTACAGGAATTGGAAGGTTATGTTGTGGCTGTACAGGACGTTGGTTAGGCCACTTTTGGAATATTGCTGGTTTCCTTCTGGTTTCCTTCCTATCAGAAGGATGTTGTGAAACTTGAAAGGGTTCAAAGATTTACACGGATGTTGCTAGGGTTGGAGGGTTTGAGCTAAAGGGAGAGGCTGAATAGGCTGAGGCTGTTTACCCTGGAGCATCAGAGGTTGAGGGGTGACATTTTAGAGGTTTATAAAATCATGAGGGGCATGGATAAACAAGATCTTTTCTCTGGGGTGGGGAGAGTCCAGAACTAGAGGGCACAGGTTTGCAGTGAGAAGAGAAAGATATAAAAGAGACCTAAGGGACAACTTTTTCCACACAAAGGGTGATGCATGTATGAAACTTTATTGCTGGAACAGCACAGCAGGTCAGGCAGCATCCAGGGAACAGGAGATTCGACGTTTCGGGCACAGGCCCTTCTTCAGGAATGAGAATGTAGAAGCAACTGAACCTTGTGGAATATCACCGTAGCAATCAGTAAGACGACAAAAAATGTACACCTGTACATCTGCAGTGGTTTACAAGCCCTTGGATTTAGAATTTTATTATGTTCTCTTGGGTTATATTTCTAAAATTCAAATTGGTAATGCTTCCGGTCATGTAAATCCACAACAGTACAAGGCATATTTGTCATATATGTATGTCAAATGAAGTTGACAGGTGGATGTGTTTTTTGTACATAATGGACTTGTTAACCATAGCATTTAAATATCTTCAGCATGGAATTAAGATCAGCTAGAATCATGGCCATTTTTAATTACTTTTAATGCTACTTTTACTGAGTTTCTTGTATAGCTTCAGTTGAAATTACTGTAGGTAGTTGGAATAATATTTAATTGTAGTAAAACATCAGAGTACCGTATCATTAACGCTTCTAAAAATGAAAGTAATAAACAGACTTTGGAATCAGAGAAAATATTTAAACATAATTGTTTTAAAAACAATTTTTAGCATGTATTTTATTTCTAAACAGTTTAAGTGATTTTATATTGTGGATTTGTGGTCATTGGTTTCCAGTCCTTTTACTTGAGTAGTTTTGTTAATATGATGTCTAGACCTTAGAGCTAAGGCGGCAGGGGACCCCAGTTAATGCCAGTTTTCTTTTTCCCTTGTATTCACGATATGTGAATTGTCTTTATATATCATAATTAACCTAGACCAGATGGTTTGTTTTAATGCTTTTCATGTACAGTTTTGCAACATGACATTTTATTCCTTAGAGTTTTGACCTGGGGTGGGGAGAGTCCAGAACTAGAGGGCACAGGTTTGCAGTGAGAAGAGAAAGATATAAAAGAGACCTAAGGGACAACGTTTTCCACACAAAGGGTGATGCATGTATGGAATGATCTGCCAGAGGAAGTGGTGGAGGCTGGTACAATTACAGCAGTTAATAGGCATTTGGAGGGTTATGCAAATAAGAAGGGTTTAGAGAGATATGGACCAAGTATTGGCAAATGGGACTAGATTTGTTTAGGATGTCTGTTCAGCATGGACGAGTTGGACTGAAGTGTCTGTTTCCATGCTGTACATCGCTATGACTCTTATGAATCCTATGGGTCTTGCTTCATTCTGATTTTGTAAACCACTCCAGCCGTGTTGACCACCTTCTTTTGATTCAGATGTCTCGTACTTCATTTCTTCTTTAACCTTCATTAAGTACGTCCTAGTTTGACAGAAACCTTGGAAGCAGATTCCAAAGCTGTTGCTTCTCTCCTATCTCCCTTTATGACCTCATATACACTACTTGGGAGGGTAGTTGAGGTAGGAAAACTTTCCAACCTTGAAAAAATACGGGGATGTTGTTGACTTCTGCTGTAAAATGGGGATATTTATTTTATATTCCGATGTGGAAAATTCTATAAATAGCCTGTGGACAGTTGTTAGTAGGCTTGTATGTGGGTAGTAGCCATTTGGGCAAAGGGCCAGAGTTCTGCCAGAATTCTGGAATTTCATTTCAGTACGGTTTCTGCATTTTTTAAAGAATAGGGGAAGAGGGGTGCAAATTGATATGTTTAACACTTACTGCCTCACAGCTGTGGTGCCTCGTGATGATTCCTGAAATAACTGGATTGGTGATTGATTCAATTGACTGACCGCTTCACAGAATTAAACGACAATTCATTCTCCAGTTATGCACCATTGTACTTTTAACCAGGGCATTTAAATAGCAACATACGTTGTTTTAAAACAAAGATATTCAATCTTTTTACTATGATAGGACCTGATGATCTAAAAGAGGCATGCTATATCGTTTCGAAATGTGCATATTATGACTTTGAGAGCTGAAACTGGAAGTCGTTTGAAAAGCAAACCCTCTTTCATTTTTATCAGGATTTCTTTGGCTGACCCGAATAGTATGTGATAAACAAAAATACAGATCACAGCACTTGCAGATTATAGATTTACACTTGTGTTGTTCAACTGCTAACATAAAACAGCTCAGCTTCTGGGCATTTAAAATCAATTTATGTGTTGTTCTTGCTGTGCTAAAATGGCTTACAGATTGTTGCTTTATCCTTTTTAGGTTTAATGATAGTGCAATAGAGGAGTAGTTTGTGGAAAACAAAATTGTGATTAGGGCACTTCATGATTTGCTTCTTATAAAGTATTGCTGGCATAACACAGTTTTGTAGTAATTTAAGTAACAGTGCAATCCTTTCTGAATCGGACGCAAGTTGGACAATGAATGCATTATATTTTTGCTTATCTGCAGTCTCTGAGATCTCATAATACTGGCAAAAGAAAGCATCTATTTGTGAGAAATTAATATGTAACTTTTTCTAACAAATTTTATGGCATACTATTGAAAAAAATCTTAATGTGTGCTCTAACTAATTTATAGTTATGATTCTTGTCTTGCTTTAAAATTAAGTTACTCCAATTGCAATGCATATATTAATGTTTTGTTAAATGTCTTACTGATTTAATTTTTTTCTGTATTTGCAGAAAACTCCACTGGAAACGTATACATCATTATGGAAGCCAGGCTGGAAGCACTGTTTAAATCTGACAGTGAATATGCTGTTCTTGATAGGTTAGTGTGTGGTAATGTAGATGTGTCTGTAATATATTCAAGGATTTGCCACTTTACTCCAAACAAGCTCTGAAATTGATAGTTTAATATTGTGTTTTATTGTATAGAAAACAGTAACCGGTGGCTCAGTGGTTAGCACTGCTGCCTCACAGCACCAGGGTCCCAGATTTGATTCCAGCCTTGGGCAATTATCTGTGTGGAGTTTGCACATTCTCCCCGTGTCTGCGTGGGTTTCCTCCAGGCGCTCTGGTTTCTTCCCACAAAGATGTGCAGGTTAGGTGAATTGGCCATGCTAAATTGCCCATAATGTCAAAGGGAAATGGGTCTGGGTGGGTTACTCTTCGGAGGGTCGGTGTGGACTGGTTGAGCTAAAGGGCCTGTTTCCACACTGTAGGGAATCTAATCTAATCTAATTGTGAAACAACTGTGATTATCATGTGGTTACATACAAAAATACTAATTCCAGAAAGCTTTTATGTTTGTTTTCCATTCTCATCTCAACTATCCGCCTTTTGTTCACGATAAATTTCATGTTGTCTCTGGCTCTCATAGATTTATGGAAAACATTCAGAGAATGTTCAGAGAAGAGAACTGTTGGAACAGGCTCAAGGAGCTAGATGGTCTACCCCTTTTCCTATGTAAAAACTTTAGAAAGGGTTTGCAAGAGGTTGATCAGGAATGAATGACTTCAGGTAGATGGAGATATTGGGAAAGTTATGACTCCCAATTATCTTGGGAATATAGAAGTTTTAAGAAGTGACCTAATTTAGGTTTTGGCAATGTTATTGGAAACAAAACCCAATATTGTCTTGGAATTATGTTTATAAGGAGAGGTCATAGATTTCAAATCTGTCCATAGATCCATCTAGATGTGATAACTAGGATTTATTTTATTATCTGATCTAGAAAGCTCCTATTATGTTCAAGCTAAGAACATAATTCTATCATCAGTTAAATTATTTTTTTTAAATGAAGGTTCAAGGGTGCTGCTCTCAAAGGCAAGAAATACAGACCATTGTTTGATTATTTCTCAAAGGTAAGATGGTTACTACCAACTGCTCTTACTGTCCGTGGTGAGTATTGAACAACGCACAGTACGTGAACTACCTTTGTCAGTAAAGTTATAGATTGCATATTCAGCATCAGTAGTGGACTATTTCCAAACAAAAAGTCACACTTGCCTGACCAAATTACAGCCAAATGAATTAAATGCCATGACCTAAACCACAAGTTGAGAGGAATAATTGACAGTGTACAGATATTAATCATAGGAGTTTTAAAAATTCATTCATGGTGTGTAACTTTTGCTGGCTCGGCCAGAATTTATTGAAAAGGAGATGATGAGCTGCTTTCTTGAACTGCTGAGTTCATGGATGGATAGGTACAACTATCGTGTTGATCAGAAAGAAGTTCCAGGATTTTAACTCACTGTCATTCTTTCAGTGTCACTATTGTTTTAAAGCAGAATGGTGTGTTGCTTGGAGGGGAACCTGCATGCAATGGTAGTTGGTGCATCTACTGTCCTTGTCCTTCTAGGTGGTAGAGGTCATAGGTTTGGAAGCTGTAAAGTAATCTTGTAAATGGTGCACACCTCTGTTATTGTATGTTGGTCGTGAATGGAGTGAATGTTGCAAGTGCTGTATGAGTTGGCAATCAAGCAGGCTGCTTTGTCCTGGATGTCATTGGGCTTTTTGAGTGTTGCAGTGCAACCATCCAGGCAAGTGGAAAGTATTCCATCATGTTCCTGCATTGGAGGAGAAGCTTTTGGGATTCAGAATGAGAGTTACTTGTTGCAGAATTCCTTGGATCTGACCTGCTTTTGTGGTCCAGTTCAATTTCTGATCAATGGTAATCCCCAGGATGTTGACAGTGGAGGATTCGGTGATGATTATATTGTCACTTGTTAGAGATGATCATTGCCACATGTCAGCCCAAAGTTGGATGTTGCTACATCTGGGCATCAACTGCTTCTGTATCTGAAGACCTATCTGTTGTGCTGAGATTTGTCAGACATCTGCAATCATTCCCACTTTTGATCTCTTAATGAAAATGGTCCTAGGACACTACCCTCTGTTATTCTTGCAGTTTTTCTCAGAACTGTGATTTATTTCCGATTATCGCAAACATCTTCCATTATGAAAAGTATGATTCCAACATTGGAAAGATTCACTTGGTTCCCATTGACTGCAGTTTTTATCGGGCTGCTTTCTGCCATACTCATTTATGGGATTCACATAGTTCTGTCCATTGATTTTGCTGTCTGCATGCAAGTAGTCCTGATGCAAAATCACTGGGTTTGATACTTCATTTTTTGGTATGTTGGTTTTGCACTTGGCATGTCGTCCTGCTTTCTTCATTGAACCAGAGTTCTTGCACTGGCTTGATGGTGATGGTAATGTGGTGGATATGCTGAATCATTCGTTGCAAATTGTGGTTGAATACACAATTGTGCATGACCCACAGCACCTCATGGACGCATAGTTTTTTGATTTTATCGATATTTTCTGAAGGTATCTCCTTTGGCACATTTGTAATCCTACACAAATATGATGGAGAGTATCCTCATTGTGAATATGGGGCTTCATCTCCACAAGGACTATGTAGGTCAGTCCTGATACAGTCGTGAATGTATCTGGGATAAGAAGATAGATTTATTAGGATGAGGACAAATAGGATTGTACCTTTTTTTTGCTCACTTGGGCATTGGGTGCAACTGCATTCTTGTTGATGGAAATTACATTTTGTGCTCTCGCCACCCTCCAATGATGAATGAGGGTAGAGGGTACATTATAAGTAGCATTTAGCGAAAGCTTTCCTTAATCGTGTTTGACCTGCTATTTCAAGATGTCATGAGGTCTGTTGTTAATACTGAGGAATCCAAGACAACTTCCTCCCAACTGCATATGCTGTGCCTCTGATGGGGGTTTGTCTTGCCAGAGAGGCGGCACATACCTCGGCATGACAATAGTGGTGTCTGAAAATTATGGTTTGGTTATTGTGGCTCCTATAACTCAGGCTGTTGCTTAGCTCCTAGTTTTGGCATGAGTTCCCAGATGATGATAAGGGGGACTTTGCAGGCATAGTAGGGCTGTGTGCTATTGTTATTTCTGATCCCTCAGTCGATATTGGTGGTCTGTCCCATTTCATTGCTTTCTGTTGACTTTATAGATCTTAGACTGAGTGGCTTGCTCAGGAATTTCAGTGGGAATTTAAGTTACTACATTATCAAGGGTTTGGAGTCATGATGGATCACATCAGGTAAGGATGACAGATTTCCTAAGCTAAAGAATCTAGAGAGGTGTCATGAATTTATTTTTGGATGAGAGGATTGCGCTGGAGAGGAGACTCATCAGAATGTTGCCTGGGTAGGAGTGATTCAGCAATGAAGAGAGACTAGATGTGCTGGAGTTGTTTTCCAAACAGCAGAAAAGAACATAAGAACTAAGAGTAGACCACCTGTCCCTTCGAGCCTGATCCGCCATTCAATATGAACATGACTGATCTTTACGTGGCCTCAGCTCCACTTACTCACCCTCTCACTGTAACCCTCAATTCCTTTATTGTTGGAAAAAAAAATCTATTTAGGTTTAAAAGCTTCTACTGAAGTAGAATCAATTACTTCACTGGGCAGGGAATTCCATAGATTCACAACCCTCTGTATCAAGAAGTTCCTTCTCAATTCAGTCTTAAATCAGCTCCCCCTAATTTTGAGGATATTCCCTCTTGTCTCAGTTTCACCTCCTAGTAGAAACGTCCTCTCTATGTCTATCTTATCAATTCCCTTCATAATTTCATATGCTTCTATAAGTCTTCCCCCCCACCCCCAACTCATTCTTCTAAATTCCAAAGAATGTAATCCCAGCCTACTCAGTCTCTCCTCATAACCCAACCCCCTCAACTCCGGAATCAACCCAGTAAGCTGCCTCTGCACCCCCTGTAGTGCCAGTACAAGCTTTCTCAAGTAAAGAGACCAAAACTGCAAGCAGTACTCCAGGTGTGACTTCACCAGCAACCGATACAGCTGCAACATAACCTTCCTGCTTTTAAACTCAATCCATTCAGCAATGAAGGGCAAAATTCTGTTTGCCTTCTTAATTACTTGTTGTACCTGCAGACCAACCTTCTGTGATTCATGCATAATGGCACCAAGGTCCCTCTGCACAGCAGCATGCTACAATTTTTTACCATTCAAGTAATAGTCCTTCTTTCTGTTACTTCCACCAAAATGGATGACTTCGCATTTATTAACATTGTATTCCAACTGCCAAGACCTTTGCCCACTCACTTAAAGTATCTCTGTTCCTCTGCAAAGTTTCACAATCGTCTGCACACTTTGCTCTGCCACTCATCTAGTGTTATCTACAAACTTTGACATATTACAAGTGGTCTGTTGCCAAATCACCTGTATAAATTGTGAATAATCGTGGTCTCAATACTGATCCTGAGGCACACCGCAAGTCACTGATTGCTGACCAGAAAAGCACTCATTTATCCCCACTCTTTGCTTCCTGTTAGTCAACCAATCCTCTCTCCATGCTAATACTTTATCCATAATGCCATTCATCTTTATCTTATGTAGCAGCCTCCTGTATGGCACTTTGTTGACGGCCTTTTGGAAACCTAGGTACACCACATCTACTGGGTCCCTGTTGTCCACTTTGTTCATAATGTCTTCATAGAATTCCAAAGTTAAAAATCACACAACACCAGGTTATAGTCCAACAGGTTTAATTGGAAGCACACTTGCTTTCGGAGCGATGCTCCTTCATCAGGTGATAGTGGAGGGCTCGATCGTAACACAGAATTTATAGCAAAAATTTGCAGTGTGATGTAACTGAAATTATAAATTAAACATTGAAAAGTTGATTGTCTGTTAGGCCTTTTATCTGTTAGAATACAGTGATAGTTTCACTTTCATTTGTAAATCACAAAACCTTTGTTTTAAAACGTTGCATTCTCGGGTTAGCTGTTAACAATGGTGATAGCTAGACAATATGTTGAAGGTGTTGGCCCCCTGTGTTCTCTGTCTATGCCATGATTTTTACAGATTACATTACAACAAGTCCACACCGACCCGCCGAAGCGCAACCCACCCATACCCCTACATTTACCCCTTACCTAACACTACGGGCAATTTAGCATGGCCAATTCACCTGACCTGCACATCTTTGTGATGTGGGAGGAAACCGGAGCACCCAGAGGAAACCCATGCAGACACGGGGAGAACGTGCAAACTCCACACAGTCAGTCGCCTGAGCCGGGAATTGAACCCGGGTCTCTGGCGCTGTGAGGCAGCAGTGCTAACCACTGTGCCACCGTGCCGCCCACCATGATGTTTAGATGTAAAACTTCGTTATCTCACCTTTTAGATTAGAATCAATCTAAACATCATGGCAAAGACAGAGAACACAGGGTGCGAACACCTTCAAAATATTGTCTAGCTATCACCATTGTTAACAGCTAACCCGAGAATGCAACTTTTAAAAAAAAGGCTTTGTGATTTACACATGAAAGAAGTGAAACTATCACTGTATTCTAACAGATAAATGTCTTAACAGACAATCAATTTTCAATGTATAATTTCAGTTGCATCACACTGTAAATTTTTGCTATAAATTCTATGTTAGGATTGAGCCCTCCACTATCACCTGATGAAGGAGCGTCGCTCTGAAAGCTAGTGTGCTTCCAATTAAACCTGTTGGACTATAACCTGGTGTTGTGCGATTTTTAACTTACAATTCCAAAAGATCAGTTAAACATGACCTGCCCTTCATGAACCCATGCTGCGTCTGCCCAAGAGGACAATTTCTATCTACAGGGGAACCTCGATTATACGAACGGGATGGACACTATTTCGTTCGGATAATCGATTAAATGCCTTTCCTCTGTGGCTTGAAGTTTTTAAAGTCTGTTCCCCGTTCAGGAGACTGCAGCAGCACACCGCACACGAGACCCTGCCCCAAACACCACCCCTGCCGCCGCCTGCCCCACAAACACCTTATAACAATGCCTGCTGCCTCCCCCAGCACAAAACACACGAGCCCCTGCCCCCAGAATCCTGTCCAACACCGCACCCCCGCCTGCCCTCACCTCGAGGACCCCATCAAACCCCGCCCCTTGCCCCCCAACCCCGTCCAACCGTGCCCTAACCCCATCCAATCCCACTTCCTACCCCAACCCGTCCAACACCGACCTCTGCGCCCCCAACCCAGTCCAACACTGCCCTCCGCTCCCTCCTCCAACCCAGTCCAGCACTGCTCTCTGCCCACCCCACTATGTGGGCTTCTATTCACCCCACAACCCCTCTCCAGGGCAGCCGGACTGTACGCCAACAACAAGGCTGCTGCTGTTGGAGCTGCCTTTTTGGGGTAAGTCTCCAAACAATGCGCGCACATAACGTTTTACTGCAACTTTTGACAGCTTCCACTTTTGCCCTGTACACGACAATGTTCGAGAGATTATCTGGGGAAGGGGGAGTGGTGGGGGTTAGGGTACACGCCTCTGTAGAACTCCAGGGAAAGTGTGGGGGGGAGAGAGAGAGAGGGCAGGAGGTCAGTCATTTGATTTGACGCGATCACTGCTGGAAACACATCTTTGATGTAATGTTTCTATCGGGACTTTGAGATCTCCTTCAGATAATCCGATTTTTGGATAATTGATATTCAGATAATCGAGGTTCCTCTGTAGATGCCTTGCTATTCCTTCCCTGATAATAGACTCAAGCATCTTCTCCACTACAGAAGTTCCCTATCTTTTGTGTACCACCCTTTTTCAACAGTGGCATCACATTTGCTGTTTTCCAATCTGTTGGAACTGCCCCAGAGTCCAGTGAATTTTCAAAAAGTACCGCAAGTGCACGATATTTCTCCCACCATCTCTTTTAGTACCCTGAGATGTATTCCATCAAGGCCAGGAGGCTTGTCTATCCTTAGCTTCATTATCTTGTCCAACACTACCTCCTCCGTAATAATGATTGTTCCTAGGTCCTCATCTACCTTCGTCTCTTTGTTAATTACTGGCATGTTATTTGTGTCCTCCACTTTCAGTACCTTGGCCATTTCATCATATCCCATGACTAAATGGGATGAGCACTTGAAATGCCATACCATTGAACGCTATGGGTCAAATGCTGGAAAATAGGATTAGAACAGATTGATGTTTGATGACCAAGAGGCCAAATGGCCCTGTTCCATTCTGTAAAAACTCTGCCTCAGGGATATGTCACTAGATTGTTTCAGTGATGAAGAATTTCAAAACGGTCCTCCCATCACTTTGGGGGCATGTTGACATAATGGTCACGTCACTCAACTCGCAATGCAGAGGCCCTGACCAATGTTCTGGGGGCATATGTTTGAATCCCACATGGTGAAATTTGAATTCCATTAAAAGCTAGTCTAATGGCGATCATGTAACCACTGGTGACCATCATTAAAAACTCACTGGCTCACTGATGCATATTAGGGAAGGAAATTTGCCATCCTTACCCAATCTGGACTATCTGTGACTCACAGAAAAAGGAATAGGAGAAGGCTATTCGGCTCTTCAGATCTCCTTCACTATTCAATATCATTGTGACTGAGCACACCTGCAGTCATGTAGTTGACTTTTAACTGCCAAAATGCTGGTCTGGCCAGTGAATGGCCGCATCTCATGAATGAGTATGAAGAAAGTCATGAAGATGCACATTTATCACTAAAATTAGAATGGAATTAGAATAACTTATGTGGTGTCAACTTGTTGATGTATAGTGTGATCCTCCATAAATCAAATTATGCACAGATTCTTGGACATTGACTTTTGCATGTAGTTCTTGTTTAGTACTGTGTTCATTCAACAACTCAAAGGATCAATCTCCAAATTGCTAAATGTATCTGTTAATTTTTTTTAGATATGTTTCCTACATATATAATTGAACTTCATAACTGATACAGAATTACAACAAACTTGTTATTGGACGAAGAATGTGCGAGTTGATCAAAAGGTCCACATAATCAATGTAAAAGCACACACTAATAGAAATGTAATGCGATGTGTACACATCACTATTATACTTTATTTACAGCATAAATCACTTAAATATTAATATAACTTGGACTTAAATGAAGCTTAGTGGCAGACAGTCTTCTCACTCACCACCTCCACTGAGTAATAAGACATTGTATAGATCGCGATAATACAGTAAACTTCCAGACTTTGAGGTTTCTAACTTTTGCTGGTTTAGCAAGGGTGCGAGTTCATAAGGTGCTAGTTAAGTTAACGTTTGTACATTTATATGTAATTTTAGTAAAATTGTAAAGGCAAGTTTTTCTGTGTGTATAAAAAACAAAATTGCTGGAAAATTTCAGCAGGTCTGGCTGCATCTGTGGAGGAAGAGCAGAGTTAATTTGCCTGTTAATTTGCTTTTCAAGTCCAAACTCAGTACAGAATAAATTGTTAGTCAACGAATGCTAAACTCATACCGGCTATTAGAAACCAAACAACAAATGAAAATAATTAACATAATTAATTGTAAAGTTGTTTTTGCTGTATTTTGCAAAATTTAATGACTGTGAGCTGCCTTAATTATCTGTAATCATAATTTTATTGCAAAGAGAATTGGTTAATTTTATACTTTATGAATTCTATACAGAATATATAGATGATCTCAGTAATAATGCTGTCTTTCAGTGCAAAGAAACCGGAGCCTTCACTGTTCTTGTGGACAACTATGTTAAAGAGGAAGAGGGTACAGGTGTTGTACATCAGGCACCATACTTTGGTGCAGTAAGTACAATTTTCTTCATTAAAATGAGATGGTTAGTTAGGAATAATTGTACTGCTCTTGTTTATGGTACAGTTCTTCTTCCTTACCATCTCTATCAGGGTATACCACACTAAAATATGCATGGAAATGCATCGTTTGTGTTCACATGATCAATTGTCCTTAGCTGGGGAGGTGAAGACATTTATGTTGCTTTTTCTAAGTGGCACAGATCTACATATGCTCTTTCCAATTCCACCGTGCCATTTGTTATTGGCAGCAGCAGGATTTGACATCTTTTCCAATCATGAATGTTGATAAAGTATTGGCACTGGAATGTAAATGTAATATTTATGACTAATATGGCATTTATGTGGTTTTGTCTGCTTGTGCTTTTCCATTTGCATGCTTATCTAGTTGAGTTCCTGTTGGCATTTTAAGTTGAGTTACATGTTGAATCTTGGTGTTGATGTCAGGGTATCTTTGTCTAAATATGGAGCCCTGAATTTATGGAATTTTGGAAAGATAACATTGACAGATAAAATAAAATCTCCACCACATTTTTATTTCTTTGTAATTGTTTTGAATTATGTCATTGAAAATACCTGACATTTGGTTCTTGAGTATGAAATGTCATGCCTTTGGATTTTTAAAATATCAACTTTTAAAATTTTGGATAGATTACTTAATGGTCCTGTTTTATTTTTAAGACTGGTGTAAATCTATATGTACTTCAGCTATTGTGAATTGTGCATCCTTTTGTGTTCTTGGGATGTATAATGTTGATATTTCAGTGAAATTCACACCAACATGAATGATTAATTGGGGAAGATTGACCTTAAAGATGGGGTGTTTTCTTTTGAGTTGGAATAGAGTTATTTTTCTTGTTTCTGCACTTGAAATAGGCCTTAACAATGATGGGATCTAGTGGAAATAAAATTACTTCCACATTTATTTAGAACAGTTTTTCAGATGTCCAAATTGCGATCACTTTTGAATAACAAGTTACTATAATCATTGGTTTTCAGTTGTTTCCTTGACAATTGTATTGAATGTTTGATGTTGTAGGATACAGTGCATAAGTTTTGATTCTGCTGTAACCTGCACTGTTAATCATTGAGTATTGAACTTGAGTGAGAAAGGTTAATGGGGAGCAAAGAGGTAAGGAGTATGTGTGGAGTTTGTACATTCTCCCTGTGTCTGTGTAAGTTTCCTCCACGTCCTCCTGTTTCCTGCCGCATTACAAAGATGTGCAAGTTGGGTGGATTGGCCATACTAAATTGCCCATAACACGAAGGGATATGCAGATTAGGTGGATTAGACCTGAGAAATGTGGGGTTACAGGGATAGGATGAGGGGAGTGGGTCTGGGTGGAATTCTGTTCAGAGGGTCAGTGTGGACTTGATGGGCCAAATAGCCTGCTTCTGCACTGTAGGGATTGTATGATTCTCTGACCCGATGGAGAAGAGCAAGTCCATGAAATGAAGTGTGGCTGTTAGAATATCTTATGGACTGTGAAATAGACTTCAAATTGCTGAAGGATAACAGAGCAAAGAATAAATAGCAATTTGGTGTCAAAATAGATTTTAAAATGAACACAGGGATGAAGCAGGAGTCTACTTAGGGTGAAGTAAGGCTGGAGACTGATTTTTAAATGAAGACTAGATCTTTTTACAGCTAAAAATAAAAAAATGCTGGAGGTACTCAGCAGTTCAGGCTGCATCTATGGGGAGAAACAGTTTTAAAGTGTCAGGCTCACGGTCCTTTTTCAGAACTGAAAGCTTCATATGTATGGAGTCGGGTATTACAAGGGGGCATAGCTTTAAATTAAGGGGGGGTAGATATAGGACTGAAGTTAGGGGTAGGTTCTTCACTCAGCGAGTCGTAAGTTCATGGAATGCCCTGCCAGTAGCAGTGGTGGACTCTCCCTCTTTATGGGCATTTAAGCGGGCATTGGATAGGTATATGGAGGATAGTGGGTTATTATAGGTTAGGTGGGCTTGGATCGGTGCAACATCGAGGGCCAAAGGGCCTGTACTGCGCTGTATTGTTCTATGTTCTATGTTCTATGTGAATTTTACTCATTCAGTGAGACAAGTATTGAAGTGGAACTTGGCAATGTAGCAACTGTTTTTGTTTGGGCCATGGAACATGTGCTTTGGTTCTCAATAAGTTTGGAGTTTGTGAGCACTAATTGAGACCAGGAAAAATATTCATTGATGTAGTAGAAGGAGAGGTAGGCGTTGCTTCTCTGGTGGGTAAAAGAGTGGACTTCTGAATGGGCTCGATGTAGAGTTTGAAACTCAGCTTGGGTTAAGCAAATGTCAGTGGTTTGCGTCTCTTGAATTGATGTGAGAGTGCAATTTGAGGATTTGAATGTTGATCCATTGGTTGCATGGTTATTAAGACTGCTGCACTTTTGAAAACCCTAGGCATACAGATGGAGGATGGCTCTCTGCTGGTGAATGAGACAAAAAATTGCAAATGCAGGAATCCAAGGCAGCTGGAAGAACAGAGCAAGCCAGGCATCATCAGGTGGTGGTGACGTCAACGTTTTGGCTGTAAGAAAGGTGCTGAAGAAGGGCTACTCCTGAAACTTTGACTTCTTCTTCTTCTGATGCTGCCTGGCTTGCTGTGTTCTTTTAGCCTCCCATTTGTCTACCTATGCTGGTGAATCACAGCGCCAGCCACTAGCTTGAGGGGACAAAAGAGACTCTGGGATGGACCATCCAGAAAACAGATTCTGCCTAAAAATAATATGTCAATTGAATAGGTAAAGCTCGTATGAAATAGCTACTAAAAGAAGAGACAACCAGGATGAATAGCAACCAACGGTTATTAATGAATTTTTTGTTTCATTTTCTGTTTAGAGCAGAATAGTTTCACTGTTACGATGGATGTATGGATAATGTACCTGTTGTCTAAATCTTTTTAATTTTGGCAGTATTTAATAAAATATGTGAATTTTCCAAGAAAACAATGTAAGAATGGCTTTTGGTAAATTGCTCATCATGTAGAAATACGTGCATTTTTGACAATTTTGAATATGATTTGAACTTTACCTGTAAAAACTGCAACAGGCTGTTTTCACATTTCATGGAATACAAAGTTAAAATTGATTTTGATGTATTACCTGAATTTATTGTTTTAACCATGATTAAAAATTCTCTTTTAAGGTTAACCTCAAAGTGTATAAGACCTTTTGCTTTAGTTTTCCAAACATGATGTTTTTAGGTTATTTTTTCCTGTTGTAGTGCAATGGCCTCGATTTTCCAGTAGCCAGTCATTATTCTAGCATGGATGGGATTCAACATGGGACCAACATTCCCTCTAAGCTAGAGAATGTGCACAGCTGCTGCAAGGTTCTGCGCACAGGTCAAGGAAGCTTGTACAATCAGGAAGAAAATTCAAGGGGACACTATTGGGGACCCTGCGGACTCCAAATGAATTGCCTGTGAAATTGAAGATTCCACTGGGCAATTCCTGTATGTCTGGAACCCTCCGAAAGTCCCCATTTAAATGTGAGAACTCGGAAGATTCCAATGAAATGTAACAGTTATTCAGGAAATGTGAGACTGTTAAAAACATTGACTAACTCCTGAGTAGCTATTGAACTGACACTCTCCTGGTGCCCTAACCTCACACTTATGTCCTCAACATTTGAGAACAAAGTGGCTGTCTGTGATGCTGGACCTTTGATAGCTGGTGTCAGTGATTTCAGATCTTTTTGTTTCAGATTATAGCAGCTGACTGCTGTGCAGAGTTTGCAAGACATTTCTGGATTATGAAAGAACTGTCAGAACAGAAGTATGACTTCACATTTTTGGAGAAGCCATGATGCATATATCCTCTCAGAAATGCAGCACAGTCTAATTTTGTTATGAAAAAGACAAGCGTGTCAATCTGTGTGAAATGTCCCACTTTGGAAAATCTGTCCCCATATATTTTTGGCCTTCATAGAAAAACCGGTGGATATAGTAGGATAGACTTGGACTTTAAAAATATAAACATTTTAAAAAATATTACACCTTCAAACAGTTTTGTCCAACCTAACTGCCAATCCTGAAAAATGTGCCTTTTCCTAGTACTACTTTTGGGGTGAATGTTGCGATAGATGCTTCGCCACAAAGGATTTTCTGAAATCTGATTATTTTTAGGATTTTTCCAAGCACTGATCCTTCAACTGTAGGCATTTCTTATTGCATTCCAGATGTAAAGGGAAAATAGTTTTTCAGAGAAGTAAAGTTGGTTATTTACTCTGCCAAAACAATGCTGTCTGTATTCTTGAGTACACTAGTTTTGTCATTTTGCTTTTCCTCCAAAATCCATGTCTCATGAGGCTTCATTCAATTTGGTCCTGTAGGATGATTTCCGCGTGTGTGTGGATTATGGCATAATCCAGAAAGATTCAACACCCGTGTGTCCAGTGGATGCATCTGGCTGTTTCACAGCTGAAGTGAAGGACTTTGCTGGATTGTATGTTAAGGTTAGTGGATGGTTGTTATATGTTGCAGTTTTGGAAGAATGATTTAAATAGATAAGGGGGATGTAACATTTTTATAGTATTGCTGTTTAGCTGTGTAAAAGTGATACGTTACTGTGCAAAGATTTGTAGTTAATTACCGTAAACCAAAATGTTCTAATTTGCAAGTTCTGAAATTGTTTGTTTTCACTTCATTTAATTCAATATGTACAAATTTGTTAAAATAATTAGTTTTTAAAACTAGTATTGCTTTTTTTCTATTCAAGTTTATGGTCAAGAAATTTGGATATTTATTGTTGGAAAAAAATCTTTTACATTCTGACATTTGACATAAAATAGTGAAAATCGGTTTTTGCAGTTGTCTGAAGTCTGATGTTATCCTTTTAGGATGCAGACAAGCATATCCTTAAATACCTGAAAGATAAGGGTCGAGTGGTACACAGTGGGACTTATAAGCACAATTATCCATTTTGTTGGAGGTAAGTGCTGTAGGAAATGAAAGTTGTCTTCATAAGTGTCATTAGAAAGTGATTTAGAATCTTGCATGCCAGCAGTTATATTAAAAAAAGAGGTCTAAGATTTCTTTGATTACATACGTTGATCAACACAAAAAAATGGTTTGTTAGGTTTTCAAGAAAAACCTAAATTCTTAAGGACCCGATGTAGTCTCTTTTTCATCTGTACTGGTATGGGAGAAATGGGTTTTTTGCTCATGGGGTACTGGCATTATTACTAGTGAAACCATGCTCGAACCAAGTGTCCTTTCATGTCATATAACTAGGACTGTGACAAGGCCTTTAAACCAAATTGCTCGAGCTTGTAGTTGGGAGTGGAGACTAAGAAATTTAAAAGAAAAAGACCATAGTGCAGCGTAATTGTGACACAAGTATGATAGAAAGGGACAGAACATGCAAACATAAAAGGATACCAGTTAAAGAGAAATATCTTTAAACTAATAGGGGTGGATTTGAAGCAATTTTTCCTTTAAGCTGCAAATGTGTGCAGCTGCTGCAAGGTTCCACTTACAGCAATTGAGGTAATACAGAAGGTTAATTAGGGGAAGGCTGTTAATGCGGTGTATGTAGACTTCCAAAAGATGTTTCATATGGTGCCAGACAATTGATTTATGATGAAAGTGACATGGAATGAAAGGGACAGTAGCAACTTGGATGCAAAATTGGCGAAGGGATAGGAAAAAGAGAGGAATAGTTAATGGATATTTTTAGGGCTGGAGGAACTTTTTTTATTGTCAGGTTTCTACTGGAGTCAGTATTGGGATCCTTGCTTATCCTGATATGAATAAATGCATCTTGGTGAGCAGGAGACGCTTTCAAAATTTGTAGATGACACAACTTGGGAGGATTGTAAACTGAGGAGAATAGTGTAGACCTTCAAAGCGTCATTAATATATTCGTGGGATAGGTAGATATTTGGCAGATCAAGTTCACTGTGGATATGTGTGAGAAACAGTGTACAACAAAGAGTACTATTGTAAATCATGTAGAAGCAGAAAAAACCTGGGTGTTTATCTACGTAAGTCATTTAAAATGACTTTAATGATTAGAGAGGGATGGTAATAAAGCATACAATATCCTTGGCTTCATAAAGAACAAAGAACAGCGCAGGCATAGGCTCTTTGTGGCCCTCCAAGTATGCGCCGATCCATATCCTCTATCTAAATCTGCCATCTATTTTCTAAGAATCTGTATTCCTTTGCACCCTGCCCATTCATGTATCTGTCTAGATACATCTGAAATGATGCTATCATTCCAGCCCCAACCACCTCCACTGGCAACACATTCCAGGCACCCACCACCCTCTGCGTAAAGAACTTGCCATGTATATCTCCCCTAAACTTTTCCCCTCTAACTTTGAACTAGTGACCCCTAGTCACTAGTCCTTCACTCTGGGGAAGAATTTTCTTGCTCTCCATCTTGTCTGTACCTCTCCTGATTTTGTAGGCCTCTATCAGGTTCACCCTCAACCACCCTCTTTCCAATGAGAAAAATCCGAATTTATTCAACTTCTTCTCATAGCTAGCACCCTCCATGCCAGGCAACATACTGGTGAGCCTCCTCTGCACCCGTTCCAAAGCATCCGCATCCTTTTTGTAATGTGGCAACCAAAACTGTATTCAGTATTCTAAATGTGGCCGCACCAAAATCTTATGTAATTGTAACATGACCTGTCAACTCTGGTACTCAATACCCCATCGGATGACGAAAAGCATGCCATATGCTAACTTGACAACTCTACTGGCCACGTTGCCACCTTTAGGGAACAATGGACCTGAACACCCAGATCTCTCTGTACATCAATTTTCCCGGGTACTTTTCCATTTACTGTATAGTTGGCTGTGGAATTGCATCTTCCAAAATACATCACCTTGCATTTTTCTGGATTGAACTCCATCTGCCATTTCTCTGCCCAACTCTCCAATCTATCTATATTCTGCTGTACTGTCTGACGAACCCCTTCACTATCTGCTACTCCACCAATCTTAGTGTCATCTGCAACTCCACCAATCTTGGTGTCGCCTGCAAACTTGCTAATGAGGCAACCTACACCTTCCTCCAAATCATTTATGTATATCACAAACAACAGTGGGCCCAGCATGGATTCCTGTGAGACACCACTGGCCACAGGTCTCCATTTTGAGAAGCTCCCTTCCACTACTACTTTCTGTCTCCTGTTGCCCAACCAGCTCTCTATCCATCTAGCTTGAACACCCGGGACCCCATGCAACTTCACCTTCTTCATCAGCCTACCATGGGGAACCGTATCAAACGCCTTACTAAAATCCATATATATGACATCCCTTCCCTCGTCCCTAATTAGGGGTCATAGAGTATGAGAGCAGTGAGGTTATGATGAAATTATATAAGAGAATGGTTAGATGTTTCTGGAGTATTGTATACAGTTCTGGGCAACATGCTATGGAAAGGATAGTAAATGCACTGGAGAGAGGGCAGAAGAGGTTGATGAGAATAGTTCCAGGAATAAGATATGCAGTTATGAAGGGAGACTGGAGAAGTTCAGACTGTTTACCTTGGAGAAGGGAAGACATGAGAAAAATGGTAGTTTTTAAAATCATAAGGGGTCTGGGCAGATTTGTAGGGAGAAACTGTATCTACTTGTAAATGGATTAGGAACCAGAAGACACAGTTTTAAACACTTTTACATATGAAGCAAATGCAACGCGAGAAAAACTTTTTCTCAGAGTAGCTAGGGTATGAAATGTACTTCCTGGAAGTATGCTGAAGATTAATTCAATTCAGGTATTTAAGAAGGCACTGGATAATTATTTAAGTACTAACAGTGTGCAGAATTATGGGAAAAAGGCAGGAAAATTGTACAGTGTTAAAATACTCAAAGACCCAGTGCAGACATGGTGGGCCTTTATTATTAATAGCCTTTATTCTGCACCACACCAATTCTGTGCCCCTTTGTGAGGAAAATGCATCAAAGTGAAACCTTGGGCCATGTGTGCAAGTGGATGAGCTTTGACAAGTTTAAACTTGTTCACTTTGTTTCTCTTTGCGCAAATGTTGACAGACTTTTTGACTATCTCCACATTTTGTTTTTCATAAGTTTGACATTTTGACTGATGGGAGATTGTTATTGAAAGTTTTGTTTGTTCCATTCCAATTCTGTAAGTGTACCAAGAATTCTTTTAATATGTCATTTAAGTATTTGTTTCTGGTTTTTATTTAATATTGGCAAGCAGTTCCTTTGTTTTTTCACCAACATTTTTAACTTTTAATGCTTTATGAGAAGTGACATTATGTAAGCTCGAATGGGATTGCTCTGGAAGCTCTTGAAAATAACTTTTTATATTGCTTCAGAGATGAATTGAGCAAGTGCCTTACATTGATGGTTTGTTCTTCAGTTATTTAAAAAAACTGAATGCACAAAAACCTAAAATGGAAAAAAAATTGAATGGGAGACTTGGGGTGGAGAAATTTCATTTTACATTTTAGCATACTTTTCTAGTCTTCATCTTGTATTCTGAAATATAGAACTCATGAGCAAATGATTCTCATATACTGAAAGAAATGGAAGGGAAATTTGAAAAAATTGAACCATAAACTACTTTTACTCATAAGTTTGCCAGTAGATTTTCATGATAAATTGTAATAACTGAATTTCAGTGACATTTGATTAAATTGATTGTTAAGTAGTATTGACTCGAGCATCATTTCATCTCAGAATCACTTGAATAGATGTGTTTTGGTCAAGGCTAACATTGCATATACTTCATCTAAACTTTGTCATTTTTGCTTTACCAATTCTTGTATATTTTAGACAAATGACTGACTTTTTAATAGAATTATCTCCAGCGTCCAATGCTGTTTTCACTAATGATGATATTGGCTTTTCACTTCTCTCATACAGTGCTACAGAAGAGTGAATAAACTAAAAATAGCACCAAATTTTATGAAGTGATGCAGTCCATGTCTTTCACCTTGAAATTACTGCTTTTGGTGCTCTCCTCTTCTCAATGTGAAACATCTTCACAATTTATATGCAGCAAAGATATATCTCAAAGAGGAAGAAAAATTCTAGGAAGGGGCTAAACTGGCACGGTTGACTAAGGAAGTTGATCAAGGATAATATCAAATTAAAATACAGTGTGGCAAAGAGGATGGGAAAAATTTAAAGCCAATAATTGATAACTGAAAAATAATAGGAGGAGAAAATAGAATATGGAAGTAAAATAAGGGCTTGACAGATTATATGTGGAGAAGTTGTTTCTCTTTGTGGGAGAATCTGCAACCAGAGGGCATAGAAGTCAGGTTAGAAGTTGCCCATTGAAGGCAGTCATTAGAAGGATTTTTTTGAATGTTGTGAAGTGGTAGAGTTCTTTATTGCAGAGGACTGCTGAAGCTGGGTTCTGAAATATATTCAAGGCTGAGGGACTAATTTCTAATCAGTAAGGGAATTGAGGATTATGAAGATAAGAAAGGTAAATGGAGTTGAGGATTATCAGACTAGACATGATTTTATTGATTGGCACAGCTGAATCAATGGGCCAAAAGGCTGACTTCTGCTCCTTCATTTTATGGTCTTATTGAAAAAGTAATTTGAATATGTGGCATGATAATGATAAATCAAGGATCTGATAAGTTTTAGAGTCAATACCGTAACCCATCTACATCAATTAAGCAGATCAATATTGTTGTGACTTGAGGTGCACAATTCTGAATTTCAAATCCTTTCTCTTGTACAAAACTGCTTTGAGTTGTGGACATACTCAGCTGTTGCATTCAGTTTGGAATGATATTCCATTATAGGTTTATTTAGTAATTAGGAGCTACCCAAGAATTTTCAAACGTAATGGATGAATTTGGATCTTGTTTCACTCATTTCTTGGATGTGCAATGATGGCAAAAATGTTATACATCACAAAACACAATAAATATGTTTCTAACCATATTTGGCGGGTTGCTTGAATATTGCATATGTAAGAGTTGCGCATTTTTTGCATATGCTGATAAGGGAACTTGATGGATGGATTACTTAAGAATGCTGTTTAAAATTGACTGTTCTTTGCTAGGTTTGCTCAAATTTCATGATTATGTTAGCAATCTATCCATTCCTTGAAGGTATTTGCATGAGGTCACTAACCTTAAGATGAGTTTTTTTTTAAAAGTCCAAATTATTACAGGTGAACCTGGGAACCTGACAAGTACCCATACATCCCTCAGAAGGGCCAGTCCCAAATTAACCTCGAACCCAGCTTATTGTGAACATGGCAACATGTCAGGTTCAAAAATGAACCTAAATAAATTCCTCCGCAAGCTGCCATTCATCAATTATAGGTGAAGAGATAACTGTATGACACCATGCAGGCAATGGTCATTAAATCTAACACAGCGTTTGTGTTTTGTTGAGCTGCAAAACAGTACAGATTTCATTTTGCTTCAGTCAACTATATTATACTACTTAAATATTAAGTATGCTATTTATATGTTTCGCATATATGTTTCTAAGAGACTTACTAATGACCCTTGTATTTTTTTCATTCTTATTAACTTTGCTGGGGGAAAAGATGGAGTTATGATTTTGTCATTCCAGTGAAGGATTAATGAAGTGGATAAGAAGTTTCAGAATGATATTGTGTGGTATGAGCATTGGTGTTATGTATGTAATTAGTTTTGAGCTTTTACCATGTAAAATAAATCTATGAATTATTAATGTACCCTTTTGGTGGACAAATTAGAAGGAAACTATTGCCCAATAGTATCTGTGTTTTGTCTAGGTTAGTGGGATAATGTGTGTCTGTGATCTGATTTCTGAGTTGACACCTTGTTTCTTAGATTTTCAATGTTAAAATGGGAGTGTTGCTGAACAAAGAGACCTTGGAGTGCAGGTTCATAGCTCCTTGAAAGTGGAGTCGAAGGTAGATAGGATAGTGAAGAAGGCGTTTGGTCAGAGTATTGAGTACAGGAGTTGGGAGGTCATGTTGCGGCTGTACAGGACATTGATTAGGCCATTGTTGGAATATTGCGTGCAATTCTGGTCTCCTTCCTATCGTGGTATGTGTATGGAATGAGCTGCCAGAGGATGTGGTGGAGGCTGGTACAATTGCAACATTTAGAGGCATTTAGATGGGTATATGAATAGGAAGGGTTTGGAGGGATATGGGCCAGGTGCTGGCAGGTGGGACTAGATTGGGTTGGGATATCTGGTCGGCGTGGACGAGTTGGACCGAAGGGTCTGTTTCCGTGCTGTACATCTCTATAACTCTATGACTCTATATGTACTTATTTGGCTTGGAGCACAAGTCTCAATGTGAAAATACGGGCTGTGGTATTTCCATCCATCTCTCAACTGACTTAACTCCTGGTGCCAAACCTAATGCAATGAGTGTGATGCTTTACTGATCTACCTTCATCCCAAACTATTTTAAATAAAAACAAATCAATCTGTTATCAATAATATACACATGGAATACAATTGGGAAAGAGTGAGATTATGCATTTTGTTAGGAAGAATAGAGGCATAGACTATTTTCTAAATGAGAAAAGGGTTTGGAAATATGAAGCACGGAGGGACTTGGGAGACCTAGTTTAGGTTTATATGAACATTAGCACACAGTTGCAGTTAGCAGTTAAGAAGGCAAATGCAATATTCACATTGATTTCAAGAGGGCTAGAATCACGAGCAGGTATGTACTGCTGAGGCTGTATAGGCTCTGGTCAGATGGCATTTGGAATATGGTGAGCAATATTGGGCCCCATATCAAAGGAAGGATGTGCTGGCATTCGAGGGGGCGCAGAGGATGTTCACAAGAATGATAGGGGAATGAAGGACTTGACAGATGAGGAGTGGTTGAAGACTCTTGGTCTATACTTGATGGAGTTTAGAAGGATAAGGGAGAACTTATTGAAACTGACAGAATACTGAAAGGCCTGGATAGAATGGATGTGCAAAGATGTTTCCAATAGTAAAAGAGACTATGGCCTGTGGGCACTGCCTCAGAGTGAAGGGATGACCCTTTAGAAATGAGATGAGGAGGAATTTCTTCAATTCGAGAATGGTGACTCTGTGGGACTTATTACTGCAGAGATCGATAGCTTCTTGATTTGTTAGGGGGACAAGTGTTACGGGGAGAAGGCAAGAGAATGGTGTTGAGAAAAATATTCGCCATGATTGAATGCGGAACAGACTCAATGGGCTGAATGGCTTAATTCTGCTCATATCTTATGCTCTCACAAACTTCATTTGTGGTTTGAATATCTGTTCATATCCAATTGTTGTACATCTGTTTTGAACTGCTTCATTGGCTCCCTTCTGCCCATTCAACATAGGAGTCCGTCTTAATGTTTTGGACATTAATCCTTCAACTGTTTTGCTTTGTATTTAGTTTCAATGATGTTTGACAATCTAATCACTTTCTGAACTGTTCATTTATAAGTTTACATGTAAACAGGGAGTTGGATCTTAAATAGTGACACAAAATACTGAAAGCTTAAGAGTGCAAGGACCAAGCTATTTATTTCCTTAATTTATCAATGATCACCAACTGGAATTTCTTTAATTAGTACTGCAACTAAAATGGAAGCCTGTCTTTGTTATTACTCACTGATGGCATGCATGATTAGAAAACTTCCTCACTAAATTTTGATTTAGCCTCTTTTAGAGAATAGTAGCAGATTAATAGTAAACGCAAGGAAGGCAATACCTGAAATATTCACTACTTTCTTGAAATCAAGCAAAAAACTGAGCTGGTACTTTGAAGGCTTAGTGTGGACTATTGAGAAAGAAATTTGGTGGAGAGGTTGAAATACTTAAGGTAGTAAATAGCAAAATTCAATGCCCTTTCTCTGGCTTGTGCTGATATAACTTAAGTGATGATAAAGTTAGAATCATAGAATCCCTGCAGTGTGGAAACAGGCCATTCAGCCCAACAAATCCACACCGACCTTCCAAAGAGTATCCCACCCAGACCCATATCCTACCCTATTACTCTACATTTCCCCTGACTAATGCCCCTAACCTACACATCCCTGAACACTATGGGCAATTTAGCATGGCCAATTCACCTAATTTGCACATGTTTGGATTGCGGGAGGAAACTGGAGCACCTGGAGGAAACCCACATAGACACACTCACTTGAGGCTGGAATTGAACCCGGGTTCCTAGCGTTGTGAAGCAACAGTGCTAATGCTAACTTTTTATTCTTAGATTGGAGGTAGCAAAATATTCAGTTAGCCAGCTGGTGGTTAGGGCTGTAAAAGTATGATTTGGAGAGGATGGAATTGAGCTTTCTGGGATGTTCCTCATGATTGAAGTCTAGAAAGTCATATTTGTGAGCCTTGCAGAATACATATGGAATTGTAAACTCACAAGTAGCCAATGCTTCAATGCCACGTAAAAGCATTGTGCACAGCATTTTTTTGTTTTTTTTTCTATTGGTATAAGTGTTTTCTCCAATTTCACGGGTTAATATCTCTCCATAGGTCAGACACCCCACTAATTTATAAAGCTGTCCCGAGTTGGTTTGTGCGAGTGGAACATATGGTGGATAAACTACTGGAGAACAACGACAAGTGCTACTGGTAATGTATTGACCAACTGAATAAAAATGAACATTGTTAAATTAAGACTCATGGCCCAATTCCTCTACCCTGCTTCAATCTGTCTCATTTTTATTAAGGTTTATTTGTCCACTAAAAGAGAACAGTAAAAGGAGATTCATAAGTGCCCTTTGTTCTAATATTAGTACTGTGCATTGTAGTATTTTATTAGAAATAATTCTCCTTGTTAACAAACATCATGCTTAACTTTTACAAAAATAAATTTACAGCAATATTGTTCCATCTGCAGCATTTCTAAACTTGAAGAATCTATAACTGAAGCTTTTCTGTAAACTAATGCGATGTATTCTGACATAAATAACTTCAAGTTCATAAATCAAGTGCATGATAGAAAGTGAAAGTGGAAATTGTAGAGGTACTAGTCACAATTTTACAGTTTTCCTAAGATTTGGGAGTGGTCCCAGAGGACTGAGAATTATAAATAGTATACCTTTACGTAAAAAGGATGTAAACGTAAGCTCTGAAACTCCAGATCAGTCAGTGTAACTTTGGTGGTTGGGAAGGTTTCAGAAGTAATAATTCAGATCAAAGTTAATAGTCACTTGAACGATTGTGAATGCATTAAGGAAAGCTAGTCTGGATTTAAGAGCCAATTATATTTAACTAAGTTTCTTTGCCTAACTTGAGTTTTCTGATGAAGTATCAGAAAGGGCTGATGAAGGTAATACTTTAGATGTGGTGTGTATGGACATCCAAAAAGAATATGAAACATTGCTGCACAATAGACTTGTCTGCAAAGTTAGAGCTCATGGAATAATAGGAACAATAGAAGCATGTTTATAAAAGGTTGAGTGATAGAAAACAACATGTCATAATGAACTAATGTTCAAACAGGTGGAAGGTTTATCATGGAATTCCCCAGTGATTGGTGGTAAGAGCCTTGCTCTTCCAGATATATAACCATGTCTGTAATCTGGCAAAACTTAACGAAATATTGTGAACCATAAGGGGAATAACATAGAACTTATGACCAGTTGGTGGAATGGACGGACAAGTCACAGGTGAAACTTAATGCATAGAAGTATTAAATTATTAATTTTATGAAGAACACGGAGGCAAATAAAATTAAAACTATATTTGTAAATAAAGTACATGAAGAGAAGGATGTATATATGCATAAATCACTGAAAGTGACAGAAAAGGTTGAGAGCACCTTCAGTAAAGCATATGTTACCCTTACAATTATCAATAGTGGCAAAGAGAAAAAAACAAGAAAATTACTTTGAACTTGTAGAAAACACTGGTTCAGCCTGAACTGGAGCATGAGGTTCTGGGCACCTCACTGAAAGTATATGAATGTGTTAGAGAGAGTGCACAAAAAATTCACTTGTCTGTCTAATGCCAAAGAGTCCCCTTAACTTTCAACCATAAGTGTTCTGAGTGGCATTTTAAGTCATTTTATAAAAGCTATATCCAAGCATGTTGGCATTAGTCACTAACCTCTGTGAAAAATGCATTCAATTTCAGTATTACTTGATTTTAAATCACACAACAGTTTTAATAAATTCTAATTCTGTTATGATTTTAATTAAATTTTGTTTCCAGCTCCCACTTCCATACAATTTACTTAGTGCACCTGCTAAACCTCTTGGATTTATGTTATTTGAGTTTTCCATGAGCTGAGTCAGCTTCTGCTGTCTAGAGAACCAGCTCAAACTAGTGACACAATTTACTCTACTCTATCTCTAACTAGTGTAAATTTTAGTGGTCTTATAATTTAAACTCAAAGTCAAGTATTAGTTTGTTCATTTAAGACTTTAACCAAAAGGCAACAGGAGACAGTCTCATGCAGTAACTTTACGTGGGTTGTAAATAATACATATTGAAGCAGGGCTATAACTTTACGCAGGTTTGCTATGGCTCTTGCTTCTCCGTTCAGTTTAGGGCACAGATTGACATTGTTTCTTTCCAATGCTTCGAGGGCCTTCCACGTCAAACTGGAAGCAGGAAATCTTCAAATTTATTACAAACCTTGGTCGCCAAAATCTATTGCTAGTTAACTCTTTCGAAGCCGCAACATACAACGTTATCAACTATGTCATTGCATTCTGGTTGGCCGAGGCTAGCCAACACTTACTGCTAATTGGTTTAAGAGGTCCATGATCAAACTCTAATGGGCTCTTAAGGGTGATGGGCATTTACTGATATAATTTTCCACTATCTCCTGAATGGTTCCTCAGTTGTCAATTATCCATGAGTCCATCCTCTTCATTACTTTTGTTTTTGTCACATTATGATTTACTAAAATGGAGTGGACAGTTTGAAATATCCCTTATCACTTTATGTTAAAGAGAAAGGAAGGCATTTGTCGTTGGTGCCCAAAAATCGATATCCCAAAGCTCATGTCTCATCCTCGTGTTACTTTGCAAAGCTCCCATTAAATCAAATATTTAGTTATCATTGACCATTTACTTTTTACTTGGAGAAAGCTGATGTTTCTTTTTAAACTGTGTTTGAATGCTTGCAAGTAGTTCATATTGCCCTTTATATTTGAGAGTGAAAGTTATAGTATCAAACCTATGTAAAGACTAATAGAGAAAATCAGAAAATATTATCTAATGCAAATGCAAAATTTATACAGGATGTAAAAAGAGAGAAATAGTGAAATATGTTTTACTCTGTAGTAATGAGCGATGAATGTCTACATAGGTATTCAAATTATACAAGATTTAGAAATAGATCATTCCATAAAACTCCCTCACTTATCACAATCCCAGATTCAGGCACTTGGCCTCATTGCATTCAGTTTCCAATTGTCACCTTTGTGGGATTTCTGCCACCTTGAAAGAGAAGGACAGCAGATACCTAGGAACATCCATATTGGCAAGTTCCCCTCCAAATCACTCGCTGTCCTAATATGGAATTAGATTATGGTTAAAATCCTGAAACTCCCTCCCTAATCAGTACTGTGGATGAAACTGCGTGCAGTGAAGCAGAATGATTAAATAAGACAAAATAGATGTTAATGAGGAATAAATATTAGTTTTACTACTGACTCTCATTTCCCATGAAAATGGTTGAAAATTTCCAACCAATTTTGATTGGCCACAAAACGAAGCCAGGTGAAGAAACACAAAGCTAGAAACTGTAACCTCTAACTCATTTCCTGAGGTTTTTATTTCAGTCTTTCTTTGTATTTACCCTTTGCTTATACCGGCTCAATACTGTCAGGTTTACTTATACTTTCCAGCTCTCTTTTGGATTGGTATACCAATTTACTTTGACATCAAAAGCAATAAATTGCTTTAATTGCCTCCAACCTGACATATGTCTGTGTCCAGTTTGGGGCTCCTGAGAATCCCCACTTATTGAATCTCTATTAAACTGAAGTTTTGAAGAAGAGTCACTAGACCTGAAATATGAACTCTGTTTTTCTCTCCAGAGATACTGCCAGATCTGCTGAATTTCTTAGTAATTTCTGTTTTTGTGTGTTTCAGATCTCCAGCATCTGCAGTTCTTTATTTTATTATTATGTGACTTGATGTTTGACAAAGTTTCTGTGAAGCACATAGTGACGTTTTTCTATATTTAAGGTCCTATATAAATGCCAGTTGTTGTGAAGTAAGTTGGAATACAAATTTGGGGAAGAAAAAGAAACACTTGTAGTGCTTTTCATGGCCACTTCACAGTTCTTTTAAAGTACAGTCACTGTTATAATACAAATTGGATCTGAAAACTATCTGTAAAAAAGTCCGAGAACAAGAATATGAAGTGAGTAGTAAATATAGAGTTAGGCAGGGAAATGGTCAGGATCAGATCTGTGTTTGTTTCCATTGTGAATGTTGGTAATCACAATTTTAGGTTGCCATTTTTAAAAGAAGCTCAAAAAGCACTCTGAAACTTTCTGATCTGCACCAGATCAGCCCACTAAATAAAACTTATGTAGTACTTTTGAAAATATTAAGCATGACTATCTTCCATTCTCCCCTGCCAATGGCTTTCTCAAATGTTTCTTCCCTGCCATCCCTCCACACTTAATTTCAGCATTGTATGAGGGATTCGTGGATGTCTGTACCCACAAGGTAGAGCAAAACATCACCCCTTAACAACGCAATGCCATCCAGGCTCTCAAAACCAATCACAACATTGTCATCAAACCAGCAGATAAAGGAGGAGCCATTGTCATTCAGAATAGAACAGATTACTGCAAGGAAGTGTACCGACAACTGAACAACCAGGAACACTACAAGCAACTACCAGCTGATCCGACCAAAGAACACACCCGAGAATTAAACACACTGATCAGAACTTTGGATCCAGTCTTTCAGAGTACCCTATGCACCCTCATCCCACGTACTTCTCATGTAGGCGACTTCTACTGCCTTCCAAAGGTACACAAAGCCAACACACCGGGACGTCCCATCTTGTCGGGCAATGGTACCCTATGTGAGAATCTCTCCGGCTATGTGGAAGGCATCTTGAAACCTATTGTACAGGGGATCTCCAGCTTCTGTCGCGACACTACGGATTTCTTACAGAAACTCAGCACCCACTGACCAGTCGAATTGGGAGGCATGGTACATTGGGGAAACCGAGCAAATGCTATGACAACAGATGAATGGGCATCTGAAACCATCCTTCAAGGTGGACTTCAGGACAGGCAGCAGAGAAAAATGGCCGAGCAGAGGCTGATAGCTAAGTTCGGTACCCATAGGGAGGGCCTCAACCGGGACCTTGGATTCATGTCACATTACAGGTGATCACCATTGCATGACACACACGCACCCCCTCACAGACATAAGACACTCTGCACTCACTATACACACACACACACACACAACCCCCACCCCAGACAGACACGCACACAAAGACCCACATGCACACACATATTTTGAGGGGTGAATTTGTACTTGCAGCGTTACATTGTACTTTGCTCAAAAACTGCATGCATACATGTAGAACTCTGAGCTCAAAAATTTATGTAACACTCTGTTATCTCACTTTTTAGATTAGAATCAATCCAAACATCATGGCATAGACAGAGAACACAGGGGGCCAACACCTTGTCTAGCTATCACCATTGTTAACAGCTAACCCGAGAATGCAACTTTTTAAAAAAAAGCTTTGTGATTTACACATGAAAGAAGTGAAACTATCACTGTATTCTAACAGATGAAAGGCTTAACAGACAATCAATTTTTCAATGTATAATTTCAGTTACATCACGCTGTAAACTTTTGCTATAAATTCTGTTACGATTGAGCCCTCCACAATCACCTGATGAAGGAGCGTCGCTCCGAAAGCTAGTGTGCTTCCAATTAAACCTGTTGGACTATAATCTGGCGTTGTGTGATTTTTAACTTTGTACGCCTCAGTCCAAAACCGGCATCTTCAAATCATGGATCTGTGACAGTAAGATCAAAATTATATCTCTCTCTTTCCCCGTTGTCTCCCATCTTTTCCTTTACCCACCAAACTTACCTCTAAAACCCCAGAAACATATGTTGCAATTTGTTCTGCAATTCTTACTGTAGCCAGTGTCAGGGGAAAGTGAGGACTGCAGATGCTGGAGATCAGAGTCGAGAGTGTAGTATTGGAAAAGCACAGCAGGACAGGCAGCATCAGAGGAGCAGGAGAATTAATGTTTCAGGCATAAGCCCATCATCAGGATTGTCGCAAGTTTACATGGCAATTTGTTTTTGCCATTTTGGAAGAATTCATTGTATAGTTTGTATATTAAATAAGTCATAAATATTGACTTGTGCTCTTCTTTGCAAGTTTGAGAGAACTTTGGTGAAAAATTATTAAAACACTTTTAATAGTTTAAAATGGTTTAAGTGGAGACTCATGGGTATCTGCCTAAAAACATAATGTACTTTTTGTATATTATTAAATTCTGTGTTAGAATTTTGTATGACCTTGATGACAGATTTTGAATTGAAAAGAGCCTTAGTTTCAAGGAAATTTCTCCGGTCACTTGTAAGAAGCATTACATTTGAAGCTGTAGTATTCCTTATCATTTCAATTCCTAAGAAATTATTTTAAAAATTCTTTATGGAATGCTCTAGTAAAGTATTCTTTCACCTTGACTCCTGAGGGATCTTTGATTGCTCAATCTCTATCTCACATCAGTTAAAGCTGGAGATGACTAGGTTTTTACCCATGGCAAGTCCAACTACTTTGTGGGTTCAGATTTTGTCAATGTCTCCAGAACTGGCCTTGACATCTGTTAATCTCGATGAATTTAATGTTTTTTTTCATCCATGTATTCATGGAAATTCTGAATCAACAGGCACCTTGCAGCCTTTTGCTAACCTTGGCATAACCACTAAAAATGGTTTTGCTATATTTTCCTTTGTCATAATAACCTGCTGCAATTAAGTCTGCAAATAGAGTTGTGTTTTGGTACTGGTTCGAAGGAATTCTCCAGGATGAGATCTTACTATCCTCTTGTACAGGCTTATTCGCCACATGGAGAAAGTTGTTCCTTCTCCTTTATTAAAGAAATAGTGTTTGTTTTGAATTGAACTTTATGCAGATTTGCTTGATTAGACAACCAATTTTGGAGCACTCTATTTTTACAGATAAGCTTTTTTTTCTGTTTTACCCTGAATATGCAATATTTTCCAGATTCGCCATGGAAGGTGGGTAAGAGTTTTCTCGTTCCAACATTCCACTTACAAACTGTGAATTGAGGTGAAGATCCCCTGTGATGGTCAAAATATCTTTCTCCTATCTCATTTTTTTTTTAAACAAAGAAAAGTCCTTACTTTACTGTAATGAGAGGATAACAAACTTGTGGAATTCTCTACTACATAAGATTGTAGAGACCAAGTTGCTGAATATATTTGTAGATACTAATCAAAGATATTGAATATGGCACTGAAATAGAGGAACAGCCATGATCAAATTGAAACTTGGATCCGACTCCACTCATCTTTTCTAATTTTCTGTGGTATTGCATCTCTATGTTCAATGTGTTATGAGGTGTGTATTATATTGCACTTGAATTTTGGAATTGATATGATGTGGCTGAATCTCTATAGAATGTACTTTGTTGATTCTCCTGTTTATAGCAAAATTGCATTTTTATTTAATTTATTATACTTGACTCCTTTTTAGACCCACATTCCTTATTCTTATCTCCATATTTTGAAGACTAATTGAAGCTGCAGGTGGAGGGAGCATAAAAGCAATTTCCTTTTTATCCCACATTCAAAATAGTAGCTTAAATTGGAATGCAGAATTTATGTTTACAGTTGTTTAATATTAATAGAAGTGAAATAAGAATAAAAGTTCTGCAGAAGTTGCTCATATGGATCTGAAGCAGATTTGATTTTGATTTATGGAGTTCTTAATGATATATTGATATTCATGTCGAATATTAGAAGGCTGAAAAGATTGAGTCACAATCCCAGAATTCTCGTAAAGTACCATAAAACCCTCTTAATTCTGCAAGAACAGTCTTGTTATTAAGTTCACCACAATAGAATACAATATTCATTGTGTATCTATAATTCTTTGCAAGTTAAGTAAGACATATTGAAAACATTATAATCAGCTGCTTTTATTTAGTTGAAGATAATCTTGGTCCAGATTTCTTCCCATTGACAATTTTCCTCCTTTTTTCTATCAGCATAGGGGCATTCACATGATCTGCAGCACCCAGGATTGCATTCAGATGGTCATTTTTCAGATTAGGCTGCAAATGTTTCTAGACTCTGTTATGGAAGGATGTCATCATGACATGAGTAGATCTTGCTTGATCCATACATGCTCTTTTCTCTGTGCATCAACAAAGAGCAGGAAAGAGGACAAAAATATTTTTTCAAGTTTAGGGTTTGTCGTGATTGCGCACTTGGCCAATGGGAATACATTAATGTTAGATTCCGTTTCCACCAATTACTTTGCCAGAAGTCACATTGAATGCCTTATCTCCAAACATATCCCTATTTAAGAAAATAAGCAACAGACTTTCATAGCATCTCATTTATATTTGCTTGCAGGTACCTTGGTATAATGCATATTTGTGTAAATGAATTAGTGCCCTTCATTAATTTGAATTTGTTATAACTGGGTAACCTTGGAAATGGTGCAAATAAGATTAATTCATTACTTTTGACCGGTCATTTCAGTTTGTGGTGAGGAAAAAAAATACTTCACTCAAAGTTGTAAATCCATGGAATTCTGTGTCCCAGAAATTTGTAGATGCTCCATTATTGAATACATTTGAAAACTTGTTTCTGAGGGAATCAGAGAATATCGGCAACAGCCAAGAAGGTGGAGTTGAAGCTCAAGATCAGACATGACCATAGTGGTGGAAGTAGTTTGTCAGGCCAGCATGGTCTATTCCTGTCCTGTATCTTGTTCTGGATAGAGTTCTTAATACATATAATACACATAAACAATGCAGTTCTATATATTGGCACCATAAAATAATTGTCATCATTTTTTCAAGTGAAAAGAACTTAAAAGACAAAAGAAAAATACTCTATATGCTGGAACTCTGAAATAAAAACAGAAAATGCTGGAAAGACCTGAAACATTCATTCTTTCTCTTTCAGCAGTGCTGCCTTAAAATAATGTAGCTTGGCTGTTATACTACCTGTAATTTTATTTTTTATTCATTTGTTACTTTTCAGCAGTGGTTTAAGTTCTTATAATGAATTAATGTGTGATAGCGATATGATGTGTAGGAACATTGTATTGGGTTCTATTCTGTGTTAGATAGATGGTAATTCACACGTGAAATAGTTTTCCGGTGCAGTTAAGATACCAGTGTGGATTTTTTAATGTCCTATGCTCCTGAAAGTTTGGCTATAAACTTGTTTACCACATCAGTCCAATTCGAGCCCTGTCTGATGTTGGGCCTTTTACTTTTCTTTCATGACAATTTTTTTAACTTGGTTGGGAATGTTTTGGGGCAAAATTATGTGGCCCTGAGAAGTTATTTAAAAAAATTAAAGGTAAGTGAATTCTGCTTTGCAAAGCATGTCCAATGTTGAGAGGCATTATCAGGGGAATCTTACATACACTTACTTCTGGTTGAGTGAAACTGTTGATGTTTGATGTTCAAAATGAAATAGAAACTCCTCAGAACACTTTCATTGGCTTTGTTATGGACAAGACCAAGCCTCCACAAAATATATTAAGATAGTCTAGGCCCTGACCTTTTCTTATTTTACAAGTAATTAGAAGGCATTGCGTTCCAGATGCAATTGCATTAGCCAAACTATTGAATTTAAGTCAAACACACCTTTTTGTTTTACACTGCACTTAAAATACAGACAAAATAAAAATAAAAAAAGCTTAACTGTAATTCTATTGAAATGCTTCACAAAATAATATATTAATTGCTACAAATCAACAGTTCCAATATAGTAACCTTCCATAAATACACGCGTTGGCAAAGGCAAATTCAGTAAATAGATTGTCTCACATGCAATTCTAGAAATAGGAAGAGTACCCCAGCTTTTAGCTGTAACCAAGAGAGGAATCAGAGCTTCCACAACCAGCTTTAAACCCACAACTGCTACTGAAGGTTAAAACTTATGAGAAAAATCCAAGGAGGTTGCCCCCCCCCCCCCCCCCCACCCACCGCCGCCCTGGCTGCTTCGATTGTTCTAACTTAATTTTTAAAATCCAAGACCTCTCAAGCTGTTTACTTTATTGGCTTTGAGCAGTCTGCTCGTTGCATCTGATTCAATGTTCTTAAAAAAATCAGCACAAAATACACATCTTAAAGCCATAATATTATCACAGCTTTGTGATTGAAAGTTACCCACAGCTCAACATGAATCATAACAAGTCTTCATTATTTTAATGGAAGAAAACCAAATTGCCAGACCAGCATAATTTTACTACCTTTGTATTTAGGTTATTGGCTGTACAATTAATCCACTCATAATCGGGTAGAGTTGGTATGCAAGTACAAAAGAAATTACGCAAGTTAGCAGTTTAATTTTATTTTAGACTTTTTGTTCAGTGCATTATGTATTTATGCCACTAGGTGGAACCATTTAATTTGACTTGTTCTCAACTCTTTGTAGAAGGTGTTTTGAGCAAGACTTAATTTTGATAGTCCTTTGCTAAAAGGGTCTAGTGCATACCTCTGGTTACATCTCACTTCTTGGCATGTTATTGGAACCTGATTAAATATGGAAGTACAATAAATTCTTTACTGCTGCAAGACCTAGAAACGCATCATGATGGGAATGTGTAGCTGGAAGTTGCCTTCTGAAAAAAAATGTTAGTCTGCTGAATTTTACCTATGCTCTGGAGACAGGTTGGATGGTAGAAAGGGGTCAGATGGCATGTCTGACATCTTTCTGTTGCTTTGCCAGCAGGAGCTAAGATGGCAGATAAGCCACCTAACTGGAGCCTAACTTGAAGCACATAACTATTGATGTTCTTGTTTATGTCAGGCATTGCGCCTGTGCCAGGCAGAGGAAGGGGGAGTATACTGTATGGGAAGACAGTATAGAAAAACAAATAGACCGGGCTCTTTGGGTGTCTGTGGAGAGGTGAACTCCTCTTATTGGCACTTTCTGGCCATGGAGGGACTTCCATAGCAGCAGTAGCCTCCTCCCTCTTCAGTGCAGCCTGGTCATCAGAAGAGGAGTTTCAGTGGACAAGACAACTCAAACAACTACAAATCCCCTCAGCCCTCATCACAGGTACTGGTTATCAAAGTATCTACAACCTCCGGGCTCAGTCCCAGCAATGCCCATTATTTGTAGTGGCATTGCTGAGGCCGCTGAACAACTGTTTCTCAGTTGGCTTGATAGCTCTTGAGTCAGGGCCACTGCCCTTTATGGAGACAGCATTCTCATCTATGGAGATAGAAGGCCAATGGCAGGAACTTAGATACTTGCTACCAGCAAAAGATTGTCCAAAATCCCATTGTCTGCTGATGCCTCAGTTGTAATAGTCAGCGGATATTTAAGGTGTAGAACTGAAAGTTGGAAGGGGAGGAAGCTCCTTTTAATTGACAAAAAGGATATTGAAAAAAAGGAAACCGGCATTTCCTTTGTAAAACAATCCCTCAGCATTCTTACTGAAATTTCTGTTTCTGCTGTAGAGAACCTAGTTGAAGTGTATTTCAATATTCAGTGTAAATCAGTAGATACTATTTGATGTCACTTTTGACAACTCCTTCCATTGCTTTGCTGATAATTGGGAATAACCTGATAGGCAGTAAATGGCCAGGTTGAATCTGCCCTATGATTCATGGAATTAAATTTTGGTAAAAACTTTTGTATCCCTCCCCTCCGTTCGATTTGATTTTTGGAACTGAGTCCAGAGGGAGTGGTGTATAATTTGACTTTAGGAACTTGACTTCATGTTTTATCATAAACGAATTATGTGTTTCTTGTCCTCAACTTGGGATTTAAGAGGAGAATTGCAATGAAGTTGTAGGTAATGCAGTTGGTAGGAAAGAGTGAAAGATGAATACTATATGATGTGTGAGCAGAAGCACGCGATTCATCCCATTGAGTCTGCTCTTTCATTTAATAATATCTTGGCTGATCTGATAGTCCTCAATTTCATTTTCCAACTTTGTACCCATTTGTGGGCGGTACGGTGGCACAGTGGTTAGCACTGCTGCCTCACAGCGCCAGAGACCCGGGTTCAATTCCCGACTCAGGCGACTGACTGTGTGGAGTTTGCACGTTCTCCCCGTGTCTGCGTGGGTTTCCTTAATCTAATCTAATCTAATCCTCAATTCTTTGACAAAGGGTCAGTTAGACCTGAAACGTCAGCTCTTTTCTCTCCTTACAGATGCTGCCAGACCTGCTGAGATTTTCCAGCATTTTCTCTTGGTTTCAGATTCCAGCATCCGCAGTAATTTGCTTTTATCCTTAATTCCCTTACTGACTTAAAAATTTCACTATCTGAGCTTTAAATATGCTTAAATACCTCGCTTCAACAGCCTTCTGTGATAAAGAATTTCACAGATTCACTACCCTCCGAGAAGAAATTCCTCCTCATCTGTGTCCTAACCGTATGACCTCTCTGGTCCTCGACTGTCCCAGAAGGCGAAGCTGCCTATCAAACCCCCTCAGAATCGTGTACATTTCCATAAGGTCACCTCTTATTCATTCTTCTAAACTCCAAAGAGTACTGACCAACCACTCCTGATAAGAAAAAACCTCCATACACAGGATCAACCTAATGAACCTTCTCTGTACAGCTTGCAATGCCAGTAAACCTTTCCTTATCTTGGCCTCAAAGCTAATTACAATATTCCATTTCTAATCTAACTAGTATCTTATATAATTTCAGCAAGACTTCCCTGTTTTGTACTCTATTTCCTTTAAAAAAAAAGGCCAGCACTGCTTTTGCCTTTCCTTTTACCTGCTGAACTTGAATGCCATCATTTTGTGATTTATGCACAAGCGCTTCTAGATACCTCTGTCCTGTAATTTTCTTCAATCTAATGATGTTCAGCTTCTCAATTCTTCCTGCCAAAATGCATAACTTCACATTTTCCTACATTATATTTCATCTGCTAAGTTTTTGCCCACTCGCTTAATCTGTCTGTCACTCAGTAGACTCCTTGTGTCATTCTTACCACTTCCCTACCAACCCATTTTCATGTAACTTGAAAATTTGTCTATAGTACATTCACTTCCACCATCCAAGTCATTAATATATATTGTAAGAAATTGTGATGCCAGAACCGATCTCTGTACCATCCCACCTATTACAGTTGTCCATTCTAAAAATGTACCCCCTTATCCCAACTCTCCATTTCCACTTTGTTGGTTAATTCTCTATCCATGCTAATCTACCAACACCATGGGCTTCTAACTTGAGAAGCCTAATACATGGTATGCATAGCCTTTTGAAAATCCAATCTATTATATCCAATGCTTTTCCTTTAATCTGCTGGTTGCTTTCTCAAAGAATTCTAATAAATTTTTTCAGCATGATTTCCCCTGATGAAGTGATGATGACTCTGATGATATTATGTATTTCTAAATGCTCTGCTATTGCATCCTGTACGTTTTCCCAATAACAACCATTGAGCTAAGTGATCTATAGTTAACTTTTTTTTCTCTTGCCCCCTTTCAAATGTTACCTTTTTTTTAACTCTTTCCCTTTTTGTTGTGGTGCTGTTCGCTGAGCTGGGAATTTGTGTTGCAGACGTTTCGTCCCCTGTCCAGGTGACATCGTCAGTATTTGGGAGCCTCCTGTGAAGCGCTCCTGTGATGTTTCCTCCGGCATTTATATTGGTTTGTCTCTGCCACTTCCGGTTGTCAGTTCCAGCTGTCCGCTGCAGTGGCCGGTATATTGGGTCCAGGTCGATGTGTTTGTAGCGGACAGCTGGAACTGACAACCGGAATATAAAGCCAGAGGAAACATCACAGCAGCGCTTCACAGGAGGCTCCCAAGCACTGAGGATGTCACCTAGACAGAGGACGAAACATCTGCAACACAAATTTCCAGCTCGGCGAACAGAACCACAACAACGAGCACCGAGCTACAAATCTTCTCACAAACTCTTTCCCTTTTTGAATAACAGTGTTGCATTGGCACTTTCTAATCCATCAGTATCTAAGGATTTCTGAATTTTACTGGACTACAATGCAACGTTCTTGTTCAGGGGACCTATCAGATTTTTAGTCCTGTTAGTTTTCCTACTACTTTTTCCCATGCAGAGGCACAGTTGAACGATTGAAGAGAGTTCACAAGTCTCGAACTATCTCTCTATCCAATCTTTGAAGCACCACCTGCCCTACATGTGACAGACTCTGTAAATTACATATAGGACTCACTTTACTGTCCTAGCACAGCATACAGGTTTGGACTATTGTGGCAAGAAAGAGCTTTAAATTGAGGGGTGATAGATATAGGACAGATGTCAGAGGTAGTTTCTCTACTCAGAGGGTAGTAGGGGCGTGGAGTGCCCTGCCTGCAACAGTGGTAGTCTCCCAACTTTAAGGGCATTTAAATGGTCATTGGATAAACATATGGATGAAAATGGAATAGTGTAGGATAGATAGGCTTCAGATTGGTTCCACAGTTCAGCGCAACATCAAGGCCTGTACTGCGCTGTAATGTTGTATGTTCTATGAACCTGAGTGAAACAAGTCATCATCGATCTTGAGGCACTACTTCAGAATAAGGAAAAAGATTTTTCAAATACAAAGATTAATTGGCATAGTTCTGAAGTGCCTCGAGTCATGGATTTACAAATTAGAAAGTGACAGAAATGAACTGTTACATGCAATTGCCTTAAACAACCAACAATGACTTATTTTTGTCTGTCAAATCATTGAACCATTGTGTTCTGAATCTGGTGTCTGAATTTAGTGGTCACAATATGTCTGTTGACACCATGTTCAAATCCAATGGTAATTCAGAACTAGAATTGAGTTACAGAATAGTCAAAAACCAAAAACATTTGGCTTCTATGTTAGTTCATAAAATCTCTGTGAAAAGAGAATGGTGCTGTTCCCTGAGGAATTGAGTTTTGGATTCAAATTCTTACTGCTTATCCGCTATTGTGTAGACTCGACTATCTGCTTGACTTTGTGCTTGTTTCTCCCTATCAGTTTAATCTTCAAATTTCTATTTTAAACAGGTTGAAACCCAAGTAATACCACATTGCCATGGGTTTTTACTTCAGTGATGTTCACTGCAGTCTGTTATTTTTCAAAAAACAGTAGTGCAATTTACCATTGGAGAAGTGGGAATATAATCTTGCTTTATAATGTGTTCATCACCAAAAATCATCATTGCACTGAGTTCAAACAATTATGGCTCAGGACTATCGAAAATATTAAACTTCAACTGATTTAACAGAGAAATGCTTCTATTACCCTAATTGAATCATTTAATCTGCTTTCACCATTTCTTCGTATAGGGTACCAGAATTTGTCAGAGAAAAGAGGTTTGGAAATTGGTTGAAGGATGCACGTGATTGGGCAATTTCTCGAAATAGATACTGGGGAACTCCCATCCCTTTATGGGTTAGTGAAGACTTTGAGGAGGTGAGTAATTAAGTGAACCACCATAATCATATATCTGAAGAAAACAAAAAAATAAGTTCCCAGAGATCTTAACATGTTTCTAAGGTACTTTAAAATAAATGAATCGTAACTGCAAATTTCCTGATGATCATGTCAATTTGACCAAACTGAAGTCTGATTTTTGAGTAGTATGCATTAGTGCTGTATGCAAGTAACCCTTCTTTTCTCATTACCCCATCTTCAGTTTCTAATGTAGGCTACCCTGTGTAGTTATATATCAGCATTTTTTTTTATAAAGGGGAGGGAAGTAAGTAAGGGAATCCTCATTGTGCAATTTTCAGGCAGCTGCTGATGTAACATTATTAAAGGCTAAGTGGACCTGCTTGTCCTGTTGGAAACTAGTAATGTCTGACTTGGCAATACCAACATTGAAAATAAAAATGGGGATACATTTGATGCAAATTATCCCAAAAGAATATCCTGCTGCAACCATGTAATCTCCTGAATGATGTAAAATATTCAGACAGGTTACCGTAGGACGATTAAAAAATAGGAAAAAGAGCAGGCTATTCAGCCTCTCAAGCCTGCTCCATCATTCAATGTGATCATGGCTGATCCAATGACTTTCTTCAAGTCCACCTCCCTGTCCTTTCCACATTATCCTTGATTCTCTTATTCTTAAAGAATCTATCTAACTCAGCTTTAAATATGCACAAGGACTCTTGTCCAACAGCTCTCTGTGGCAAGAAGTTCCATAGACTCTCGACCTTTTGAGAGAAGAAATTCCTCCTCATCTTGGTCTTAAATTGGTGCCCCTTTATTCTGAGACCATGCACTCTGGACCTAGATTCTCCTTTGAGTGGAAACATCCTCTCATCATTTACCCTGTGAAGACCCTTATGATTCTGATATGTTTCAATCAGATCCGCTCTCATTCTTCGAAACTCTAGAGACTAGAGTCCCAACCTATTTAGCCTTTACTCGTAAAACAGTACTTCCATACCAGGGCAGCTCACACCTTAAATGCATTATTTAGGCCGACATGACACCAATTGTTAAAGTTCACTTGAGAATGTAACTTTTAAAAAAAAAAAGTTCTATGATTTACATATTAGATTAGATTACATTATAGTGTGGAAACAGGCCCTTTGGCCCAACAAGTCCACACCGACCCGCCGAAGCGAAACCCACCCATACCCCTACATTCACCCGTTACCTAACACTACGGGCAATTTAGCATGGCCAATTCACCTGACCCTGCACATCTTTGGACTGTGGGAGGAAACCGGAGCACCCGGAGGAAACCCACGCAGACACGGGGAGAACGTGCAAACTCCACACAGTCAGTCGCCTGAGGCGGGAAGTGAACCCGGGTCTCAGGCGCTGTGAGGCAGCAGTGCTAACCACTGTGCCACCGTGCCCCATATGAAAGAACTGAAACCAACATGTTCATTCTAAAAGATAAGAGACTTAACAAACAATCCAGGTCTTTTTCAATATATAATTTCAGTTACATCACACTGTAAAGTTTTGCTATAAATTCTGTGTCTTATGATCTTATACTCCACAACTATCTGATGAAGGAGCAGAGCTCCGAAAGCCAGTGCTTCCAAATAAACCTGGTGTTGTGTGATTTTTAACTCCTTACCAGAAATTATTCTAAGGAGCCTTCTTTAAACTGCTGCCAGTGAAATGATGCCTTCAACAAAGGGAATCATAATTGCTCACCATACTCCAGATGCAGTCACACCAGCACCTTGTACAGTTGCAGTAAGACTTCCCTAATCTTACACTCCAATTCTCTTGAAATAAGGCCAGCATTGCAGTAGCCTTGCTGGTTGCCTGCTGCACCTGTGTGCTAGCTTTCTGTATTTTGTGCACAAGTATCCTTAAGTCCCTTTGTGTTTGCAGCTTCCTGCATTTTGTCTTCATTTAAATAATATTCTGTTCTTTTGTTCTCCTTTCCAAAATGAGCAACTTCACATTTTCCCACATTATAATCCATTTGCCAACTTTTTGCCCACTTATCTAACCTATCACACCGTGAACTGTATCCCCCTCTCTCATAATCGACCTTTCCTCCTATTTTTGGTTGTCTGCAAATTCGGCGATAGAGTATTCACTTCCTTCCTCCAAGTCATTAACATTAACAGAACACTTGAAAAATCTTGAGGTCAATTAGAGTCATAATGATTTTTTAAATAGGAAATCATGTTTAAGTAATTTATGAGACTTGTTTGAGTAAGTAACAAACAGAGTAGATAAAGGAGACCCAGTAGGGATTGCCAGAAGGTACCTGACAAGGTATCACATCAAGGTTTTTACAAACTAAGTGTTTGTGGTATTGGTGTAATCTATCAGCAAGGATAAAAGATTGGTTCACTTAGAAAGTTGAGGATTGGTATAAATAGGTCATGTTCAGGATGGCAGGATATGACAAGAGCCATGATTGTACATGATAGCAGTGCAGGCAAAAGAGGTCAGTTGGCTTTCTTCTGCTCCTAATTTGTGTAATGATCATCTGTTGTTATTTTTGGATACTTCTCGTTGTGGATTGAAATGGGAAAGGGAATGTATTTTTAAAATAAAAACAAGGATTATTTATGCAATCACAGCACTTGCAGGTTACTGACACTTAATGGAAGTGCTGTTTACATTGCTGTTTATGCAAGTAGTGGGTTGAAGGCTAATGCAAGCAAGTTGCAGCCGGGGAATTCATACGAAGGGAGATTTGGCCAACAGCAGGTAGCTGTTTAAGTTTGATTTATTTTTGTTGCATAGACTGAGATACAGTGAAAACTGTTGTTTTGTGTGCTATACTGGCAGATCATAGCATACAAAGTGCATCAGGGTAGCAGAACAGAATACAGAGTATAGTGTTACAGCTGCAGAGAAGGGGCAGAGAGAGAACAAAATTAATATTTTAGAGGCCTATTCAAAAGTCTGATAACAGTGGGCAAGAAGCTGTTCTTGAATCTGCTTGTACATGTATTCAAACTTGTTTGGCTTCTGCCTGATGGTAGATGGTGGAAGAGAGTATAACCGAGGTGGGAGGGGTCTTTGATTATGTTGGTTGCTTTCCCAAGGCAGCAGGAAGTGTAGATGGAGTCAGTGGGTGGAAAGCTGGTTGGCATGATGACTTGGCTGTATTCACAACTCTGTAGTTTCTTACGGTCTTGGGAAGAACGGTTTGCCTACCAGACTGTGATGCATCCAGGTATGATGCCTTCTATGATGCAACTATAAAAATTAGTAAGAGATTTTGTGGGCATGCTGAATTTCTTAGCCTCCCAAGGAAGTAGAGGCATTATTGCGCCTTCCTGACTGTCACGTGGACAAGGACAAATTGTTAGCGATCATCCCTCCCAGGAATTTGATGCTCTTGACCATCTCAACCTCTGTTCCATTGATGCAGACAGGGCGTGCGCTCCACTCTGCTTCCTGAAGTCCATGACCAGTTTCTTCATTTTGCTGACATTGATGGAGAGATTGTTGTCTTTACTGTCTCGTCCTTGTTTGAGATCCAACCTACAATAGTGGTGCCATCAGCAAGCTTATAAATGGAGTTGGGGCGGAATTTGGCCACTCTTTTGTGAGTATAAGGAGTATAATTGGGTGCTAAGTATGCAGGTTTGTGGGCACTGGTCTTGAGGATTATCATAGAGGAGGTGTTGTCACCAATTCTTACTGATTGCAGCCTATGGATCAGGAAGTCAAGGATCCAGTTACAGGCGGGAGAATTTGGAGATAAGTTGTTTGTAATTATGGTATTGAAGGCAGGGCTGTAGTCAATAAGTAGGAGCCTAATAGAAGTATCCTTGATATCTAGATGTTCCAGAGATGAGTGAAGGGCCAGGGAGATGGTACCTGCCATGGACCTGATTGGAGTATGGAAGGATGTTTAGTTGTTGATGACAAAGACCTTCTGCCTGTCAATAATGATGTGATTGACTCTCAGATAGCTAGACAGCTTGTGGAAATGAACAATATAACCAAAAGCATTAAGACCTCCAGAAGAAGGTTCTTCTCTCTGGAGTAAAAACCACCAAATCCCTGAGGGATGTCGAGTCAACCTTTCCTCACCAGTTGCTGTAAGCTGTGGCTTTTAACCAATAAGTCAGCGACTTTAGAAGTTATGAACCTGTTGCTCTGTGCTTCCTGCAAACGGGAAATGCCGAGAGAAGAGAGATTGAAGAGTAGCAAGCCTGGTGACTGAAAAAAATTGTCTTAGTGAACCCTGTGGATAGAGACAATTAAACTGTTGTCTCAGTTTGCCCTGCCACTCAGGATATCATTTTTTTTTCCCGTCTGGCTGTGTATGTGTAGGGGAAGATTTTCAAGGGGTTTAGAGTTTTAACCAGTAGAGTTCTGTGCTGTCAGTTTTACCAGCAGCTGAAATTGATTTATTTTTAATAAATGGTCATTCTTGTTAATAACAAAAACCTGGTCTATGCTTTCATTTAAAAAGAACTGGGTCAAAATTACAGGTAAATTGAGGAATTTTGCATAATTTGATAACATTTTTGACTTTTGTGATGACTCCGAAAAAGCTGAGCTTGATTTGTAGTGCACTACCCAGTGAGGCGTGATATTTGCATGTGTGTTCTTTACATGAGATGCACTAGAATCCTGACTGTTTACTGTTGACTCTGAATTGCAATCTAGCTCAAGGTGATATCATGAAATTCTTGATGTTCTATCTGTGAAAAAAACTCCCAAAATAAAACCTTGAGCAGCCTGAAGCTAAATCCCGACAGTCAGAGGGCCACAACTGAAAAAAATCTTTCATGCCCACTGCAGAGTGGAACATTTACAGAAACTGCTCTGCTTGCCATATTTATCTGATTTAGCTGGTGAAATTGTCTTTTGTAATTTTGCCTTTTCACTTTATTTCTCCCTACGCCTGTACCCAGAATAGAGAATATATCCACACCCAGAAAAGAGAATATATCAAAATTATGATTGAAACTTTAATCTGGTGCTGATCAACAAGTCAAGATGATAGATTTGTGCTTCATATTTGAAAATTATTTTTAATTTGCAGAGGGACATATTTCATTGGGGACGAAACTAAAGCATATTTTTAATTAATTACAGCCACTATTCAACACAATGTGTAACGATGCAATAATTTAGAGCTGCAAGATTGGAACAAAATCATTCTTTTATAGTAGACTCAGTAATTTGGAGCCATAGAAGTCTATGGTATTCCAAAGCACTGTTTCTGATTGACCACCTAGCCTAGTTTCCTTGTTGAGATGAAAGGAGTGTAGATGTCATTGGGTGCCTTGCCAATATGCCATAATAATAAGTTTTATAATTTTACCCAGTTGGTTGCATTTCAACAGTATGTCTATATATATATTTTGAACATTGGTTATTGCTAGCACCCAAGTGAGTTCTCTATTCAAGTCAAAGATTGTTGTGCACTCACCATAATAAAGCAAAGAGAATATAAAGATGAATGAGTAATTTACATATTCCTGCATATGATAGTTTCTGAGGTAAGAAAAAACAAATTGCTGAATGTCGTTTGTATTTTATTGATGCATCTTACCGTAAGGTTTATAATCTGAATTATATGCCAACTGGGTTTCCCTGCTTGTTGCCATTCTGTGTGATTATACTTAGTCAGAATTGCTTCATTCAAATTGTTTCTGTTGATTATTGTCATAATATTTTTGGTGTACAGGAATGCTCTGTCAAGAAAAATATTATTCTTTTGTCAGGTGGTATGTGTGGGATCAGTGGCAGAATTGGAGGAGCTGAGCGGAATTAAAGTTGAAGACCTTCATCGTGAAAGGTGACGCTTCTTTTTAAATGTGTATATTATCGATGTTCTGTTAATTTTGTTTTGCTTTTTTTCATTTGCCTAGTCAGATGGTTAACTTTGACTCCAAAACATAAATGTGCTGAGGTGAACTTTAGTTAGTCGTATCAAATTGTAATTGGATTAGTATGACCTGTTGTCTGACCAGATTGAATGCACTCTTGGCTCAGTCAAAAGCTGAGAATTGAAGTCCCAGTCCAGAGTCAGGAGCGCAAGTCATGTTATCCATGATTGAGCTTGTAGCACTGTCGCTGCTGAGTCAGAGATTTGTAGGTTTAAGATACACTCAGAGGTTTGAAAGCTTGTGGAACAGAAAATAAGCAGGAGCTTGAGGATCTGCTGATGTATCGGTCATAGCATTGTTTGGAACAGGCTTCACACAGTTACCCTAACCATGATCCTTGCCCTCAAATGAAAGCAAGATATCCCGCGGCACTATTTTGATGATGAGCAGGGCAGTGATCCCTCGTGTTGTACAAATAATTATTCCTCCAGCAACATCAAAAGGATAAACTATTTAATTGTTATTACATTGCTACTTAGTGTTCCTTGTGTGCTAATTGACTGCCATATTTCCCTGTAGTGACTGAATTTCAAAGTAATTTCTGAATTGTAAATTACACTGGAAAGTTGACGAAAAGGACTGTTTAAGTGCAATATTGTCTTCAGTTCACAAATTACCATGTATCATCTGAAGAAGTTCGTACTTTATACATTGATTTTGGCTTTCTAATTTGATTAGACCTCAAACTATGTGCTGTAAATAGAATAGCCAGCAACAGCAATTTTATATCAAACTTTGAATATATCAAATGTTAGGGAATGAGCAATTGTCCAATAATCATTATATCTACTACTGGATGTTACTTGGGTTGTGCACCATATCTTTGCTTGAAACAGAAAATTGCAATATTGTTTTTCACAGATTAATGTAAATAGATTTATTTGCAGATAGAACAATCCACTTGAACTGTTAGATATAGCAAAATACTGGTGTGAAGATAGAATCCATCAAACCATGGTGTAAATTGCCCTTTCAGAATGCCAAGGTCATAAGAATAGTAGTAGGCCTTTGGCACATTGATCTGCTCTGCCATTTATGAAAATCATGATGAGTTTGATGGTGGCCTTAATTTTACCTTCCTGTCTTTCCTCATAACATTGCTTCTCCTTCATTTCTGTCTTCAAATCACTCCTTTTTTTTACTATATTTTGCAAAATCATCCTACACCCACAGAACAACCTCTTTATGGTTATTCATAGTATTTTTACATAGGCATTTTCTGCTGTACTTGTGAATGTAGGTAATCACACTAGATATGTACAAACAAGGAGAGAAGCATCCCTTGAAAATTGGAACTAAATCACATCAGAGCACCCTGCAATTATAAAATCTGTGGCCTTCATTTCAATTATATGATGTTGTGCAAGATTGAGTGGTTACAAAAGACGATGTGGCACTCACCTGTTTGAGTCATATCTTGCTCATACAATAATTAGGTGGTGATATACATTAGACTATCATAACAAACAGACAAAATAATATAAACTCAGCATGTCTGGCATTATCTGTGGAGAAAGAAGCTATCATAACTTTCTCTTCCATGTCCAACATTTTCTCTGGATAAAAATGCAAGTTGGAAAAATGTGCAAAATACAATTTTATGTGTAAGCTGCAGATTAAAAATCGTTCTCGCATCAGCATTATTTGTGGATCTAAGTAAAATTACTCTGTTGCCTAATTGTTGAGTGATAATATTGAAGGAGAAATTACAGACATGTTACATTATTGCTGCTGAACCATGCAGATCATGAGGATTCTGTCTTCAATACCCAGACTAGGTGGTAACTTCCAACCCCATTATTTGAGGATTGTAACGTATATCCATGTTCTTGGAGCAGGAAGCAGGAGTAGCATTGCATATTAATTGTTTTGAAACATATTTAAAAAACACTCTGTAAGCTTCGCCTTTGGCTTTGCTATATTACTGTAGTTGGTGAAATAGCTTATTGAATGTTCTCTGTATGTTCTGTGTCCATGTATTCAGAATGAATGCTTGGGCTCGGATAATGAAGGTATGCTACCACTTGTAGAACCATACCTGAGTATATTTTCTATATCTTTCAAAAAATTATTTGTAATGCAGAAATGATATGTTTTATTTGTATCGCATTTCTTTAGCCTCAGGATATCCCACAGTACCTTACAGCTAATGAAGCACTTTAAAAGAACAGTCATTGTTGGGATACAGAAAATGTATGGTGTTTATGGTCATAAATGTGCTTCCTGCAGAGTGCAACACTTGCTTATTGTTAATTGTCTTTTCAAACTTTTCATTGATACATTGATCATTATGTTCCAGTGTGGATAACATCACAATCCCATCACACTGTGGAAAAGGTGTTCTGAAACGGGTTCCTGAGGTCTTCGATTGCTGGTTTGAAAGTGGAAGTATGCCATATGCTCAGGTCCACTATCCTTTCGAAAACAGAAGAGAGTTTGAAGACACCTTTCCAGCAGATTTCATTGCTGAAGGAATTGACCAAACAAGAGGATGGTAAATAAATAATTGCTACAGTAGCAATTCAGTTGTTGTTTTGTGATTAATTCCATAAACTTACACTATTCAAATGGATACAGTACGATTGAAACTAACAGTTACCTCAAATTTGAAATTTCATGACTTTTGGTGAATTGTCCAAGGGCGAGAATAGACCATTTTTCTCCTCTTGTGACCAGTTACTGTAAATCACATTTCCAGGCCATGTAAGCCTGGGTTAAGTTCTTTCTGTACTACCATGAAAGTACATCTTCACCCTAGACACTCAGCTATGCTTTTTACTGTACCTATATATTTTGATTTTCCTGACGTTTATCTTAATGGTCTCCAAGTGAGATTTCACAAATAATGTAAAACTTTAGTTTGCTTGAGTACTTTAAATCTCTATTTATTTTCCAGTTTCCTACATTCAAGCAATGTTGAAAATGTTCAACATATAATGGAGCAATATAGTTGAAGACTAACTTAAACTTACAATTAATTGATCCCATATTTTGAATCAAAAATGCTACATTTCAGATTAAATCATTTCTCTGTAACTGAGAAAATAGGCTTTAGAATTGCTGTTTAGTCACTTTTTGTTAGATTAAACAGCTAACTATAGTGATTTGTGAAATTCTTTCTTTCTGTGAAGATGTTAGAGTTTGTAAAATGTTACAACCCCTGTAGATGTCAATATCTCTTCTAAAAATCAATGCATGTTTTTCTCAACTCCAACTTCAATTACGGAGGGACAAGATTTAACATTTTAAGACTTCTCCTGCAGCAAATAAAATAAATGAATGTAGATCTGGTAAAACTGATGCCCATGACATTCCTGATGAATGGCTTATGCCTGAAATGTCAATTCTCCTGCTCCTCAGATGCTACCTGACCTGCTGTGCTTTTGTAGCACCACACTTTTCGACTAGTAACTCAGAGACCCAATTAATATACTGTGTACTCCGATTCGAATCTCACCACAGCAGATAAACTGAATATCATAAACATTTATGGTCTAATAATGACCATGAAACCATTGTCAGTGGTTGTAGAAGCCTATCTGGTTTACTAATATCCTTTAGGGAAGGAAGCTAGTATCCTTACCTGGTGTGGCCGACATGTGACTTAATGGCCCCTGAAATGATGAACCATTCAGCTGTATCCGTCACTACAAAATCTAAAGGAATGAAACCAGATTCCCTATTTGGCATTGACAAAGATTCTAGATATACCAGCAGTAAAGACAGCCTTGTCAACCCTGCAAAGTTTTCCTTTCTAATATCTGGGTGCTAGTGCCAAAATTGGGAAAACTGTCTCACTGACTTGTCAACTACAGCCAGACATAAGTTCAATTTCATGAGTGTGACTTGCATGCAATCCCCCAGACATCAACACCATCACGAACAGGACAGACCCAACATAGATGGCAGCACAGTGACATAAAGTTGGGACGGAGTCGTCTTAGGATTCCTCAACATTAACTCTTCACCCTAGGAAGGCTCGTGGCACCAAGTCAAACATGGATAAGGAAACCTCCAACTGACGAGCATGTCCCACCCTCAGTATCTGTACTAATCTGGTGTTAGGCACCACTTAAAGGAAGTCTATCTCGTGTAGTACGGTGATAGTGCCACTTCACACAACGGAGGATGCTCTCATTGTGAACAATGGCAAAGGTGCAGAAAATGTACCCAGGGTGGGGCACTTCAAAGTCTATCCCCAAGATTGGCTCAGCAGCACCACTACTGACTGAACTGATTGACTCCAAAAGAATGTTGTTGCTTGATACGATATGTGGCAGATGCTAAGGGAGCTAAAAGGAGGGAAAAGCATATGTACTCCTTGCCAGTCTGCCTGCTACAGATGCAACTGGCTACAACAGTATCTGTAATCGCAGCACAGTCCTTCATATTGTGTGGCACTTTCACTGAGCTACCTGGGAGAGACTTTGAACAGATCAAGCAAATCAAGATGCTGCAGGCCATCAATAGCAGCAGAATCATACACCAAAGCAAACAAACTTCTTCATATGTCACTATTACTACTACATTTCTGTTTCTTCCTCCCACTTGAATGTATTAAAACAATGTGGTCTGTTTGTTCATCGTTCCTGCAGACTCCACTCTCATCTACACAGCTTTAAAATACATCATAACTTTAGGTAGCAGCAGGGACTGATGTTCCTCAATTGAAACCCCTGGGTCCTCATTCCTGCCTCATCTGCGATCACACCCTCCTTTCCCTGGTCATAGGCCGATTTTGAATTATCTAGTCGTGAGGAATGTGACCTCTGGACCATAGTGTCAAGGTAACTTTCTCCTTCTCTGATGTGTCACAATATTTGCAGCTTGGATTCCAGCTCCTCAACACTAAGCTCTACAGTCCTGGCACATTCAATCTTGAACACTGATAGAGAATTAAACAACTCCAAAAGAAGACTAAACAAATATCCCTATCCACAATAATGGAGCAGCCAAGCAAATCAGTGAAAACAATTAAGGTTGAAGCATTTGCAACAATCTTCATCTCAAAGTGCAAATGGATGATACAACTCAGCCCCCTCCAGGAGTCTCCTGTGTCACAGATGTGAGTCTTCAGCCAGTTCAATTCACTCCATGTGGAGCCACTGAATACTGCAAAGGCTTTGGGCCCCGATAATAATATGACAGTAGTTCTGAAGATTTGGGTTCTGGATCTTGCTACATGTCTAGCCAAGCTATTTCAGGTACAGCTACAGCCCTAGCGTCTACCTGATAGGTAAAACATGACAAATCAATCCTGGCCAATAACTGTCCCATCAGTCTACTCTCGATCTTCAGTAAAGTGATGGAAGGTGTCATCAGCAGTACAGTCAAGCAGACTTGCTTAGTAGTAGCCTACTTACTGATATTCGGTCTGTGTTCTGCTGGGCCTCTCAGTTCCTTATCTTATTACAGCCTTATTGAAGACTTGGACAAAACAGCTGAATTCCAGAGATGAGGTGAGAGTGATTGCTCTTGATCCCAAGACCCACATTTGACCATTGTGGCAGCAGGAAGCTCTAACAATCTGGCGTCAATGGGAATCAGGGTGGGGGCGAGATTGTGTTGATTAGAGTTCTATTCCTGGCACATAAGACGATGATTTTGGCTTTTATAGGTATGTCACCTCAGTTGCAGGGCATCTCTGCTGGAGTTCCTCAGAGCAGTATCCTGAGCATTTTCAGCTGCTTCATCCAATGATTTCCCCCCATCACAAGTTCAGAAATGGGGATATTTTTGCTGATAATTGCACAGTATTCTGTACTATTCATGACTATTCAGATCCTGATATTAAAACACAACCACTTTGACCAATATTTGTAACAAAAGGAAAATATTGGTAAGAAAAATGTTTATTGGAGATTGAATACATTTCCTCCAATTTATTGAAGAACCGGATGTATTCTAATGAAATAAACTGCAATACCGACTTTAAATATATTCATACTTTGGATTTTTGAGCAAATAATCTCCATCTAATTGCGTCAATTTTTAAAAAAAATCATTGATTTTAAGTAGAATTACTTAAGTGTAAATGTGTGGCGGTGGTTAGAAATAATTTGTTAATCGTTTGTGGCATTGCACATGAAGGGGAACGCGTCATGTTTTAAAATGAAGCAGGTTTAGAAGTTGGGAGATAATTGACTGGGATGTGTAAATAGTTCAGTCCCCAAGTTAAAATCGTACATTACATTTCCCCCTTTTCATTGTATTTTCATTTAAGTTTCTACATGTGCATTTGTAATGCCTGTCTGAGTTTGTGCTGTAGTGGCATCTTCAATCTAGTGGTGGTGCGAAAGCATTTCCCCTAGCAAGACAGATAACTGGTGACAGAATTGGCTCACTGTAATCTTTTGACCCAAACTAATTCAAAATTGAGGAACCATTGGTGCCTATTTTGACAAATCCTGTTCTTGAGCAGCGAGAAAAGAGCAGCTGTTTTTTTGTTCTTGTTTAAAAAAAAATGAGCTGATGAAATATATACAATTAACAGCAAATAAGCAGGACATTCAGTCCAACTGGTTTGTACTGGTGTTAATGCTCCATATGAATGTCTTTGAACCTTTGTTTAAGTCTAGCCCTATTTCCTTCTGTCTCAAACAAATGTCTCATTACCCCTTAAATGCATCTCTACTGGTTGCCTTAAGTAATCCAAGTTGTAAGAATAGCTACTTAGCGACTATCCAATTGTTGCCGAGTTTAGGATTCTCTAATGAGTGGAAAAATTCAGCTGACACCTATGTGGCAAATCCTTCATAATTTTCAAGGACTCAAACGTCGCCTCACTGATTTTGATGTGAAGAGCCCGCCCCTTATTCACTCTTTCATGATGGTTGTATCCTCTTAATTCTGGTAGCACTTCTGTAAATTATTTTGTTATCTGTTAGCAGTGGAAACAATGAAAGGAGAGACTATTCACAAAATAAAGTTTGCATGGCTGGTTCCTGGAATGGCATGATTGTACAATGAATAGGCATTGAGTAGACAGGAACTAATATTGCCGAGTGTTTTGAGTAAGAAGTGATCTTTTGAGATCGATACATAATCGTTAAAAGGATTTGATAGGGTAGACACCAGTAGAATATTTCCTCTGCTTAGGGAGCTAAGGATAAGGGGTCAAAGTCACAGAAGAAACAACCAACCGACCATAATTCTATTAGATTTAAAATAGTGATGGAAAAGTGTAGACCAGATCTAAAAGTTGAAGTTCTAAATTGGAGAAAGGCCAATTTTGATGGTATTAGGCAAGAACTTGCGAAAACTGATTGGGGCCAGATGTTCGCAGGTAAAAGGACAGCTGGAAAATGGGAAGCCTTCAGAAATGAGATAACGAGAATCCAGAGAAGGTATATTCCTGTCAGGGTGAAAGGAAAGGCTGGTAGGTATAGGGAATGCTGGATGACTAAAGAAGTTGAGGGTTTGATGAAGAAAAAGAAGGAAGCACATATAAGGTATAGACAGGATAGATCGAGTGAATCCTTAGAGTATAAAGACAGTAGGAGTATACTTACCCCTCAAAGATCAGAAAGTGGCCTTTGTGGGGAGCCACAGAAAATGGGGGAGATACTAAATGTGTATTTTGCATCAGTATTTACTGTGGAAAAGGCTATGGAAGATAAAGAATGTAAGGAAATAGACGGTGACATGTTGCAAAATGTCCATATTACAGAGGAGGAAATGCTGGATGTCTTGAAAGGGGTAAAGGTGGATAAATCCCCAGGACCTGATCAGGTGTACCTGAGAACTCTGTGGGAAGCTAGAGAAGTGATTGCTGGGCCTTTTGCTGAGATATTTGTATCATCGATAGTCACAGGTGAGGTGCCGGAAGACTGGAGGTTGGCAAATGTGGTGCCACTGTTTAAGAAGGGCGGTAAGGACAAGCCAGGGAACTATAGACCGGTGAGCCTGGCCTCGGTGATGGGCAAGTTGTTGGAGGGAATCCTGAGGGACAGGATGTACATGTATTTGGAAAGGCAAGGCCTGATTCGGGAGTGCCAACATGGCTTTGTGCGTGGGAAATCATGTTTCACAAACTTGATTGAGTTTTTTTGAAGAAGTAACAAAGAGGATTGATCAGGACAGAGCGGTAGATGTGATCTATATGGACTTCAGTAAGGCATTCAACAAGGTTCCCCATGGGAGACTGATTAGCAAGGTTAGGTCTCATGGAATACAGGGAGAATTAGCCATTTGGATACAGAACTGGCTCAAAGGGAGAAGACAGAGGGTGGTGTTGGAAGGTTGTTTTTCAGACTGGAGGTCTGTGACCAGTGGAGTGCCACAAGGATCAATGCTGGGTCCTCTACTTTTTGTCATTTACATAAATGATTTGGATGCGAGCATAAGAGGTACAGTTAGTAAGTTTGCAGAAGACACCAAAATTGGAATTGTAGTGGACAGCGAAGAGGGTTATCTCAGATTACAACAGGATCTTGACCAGGTGGGCCAATGGGCTGAGAAGTGGCAGTTGGAGTTTAATTCAGATAAATGCGAGATGCTGCATTTTGGGAAAGTAAATCTTAGCAGGACGTATACACTTAATGGTAAGGTCCTAGGGAGTGTTGCTGAACAAACAGACCTTGGAGTGCAGGATCATAGCTCCTTGAAACTGGAGTCGCAGGTAGATCGGATAACGAAGGCAGCGTTTGGTATGCTTTCTTTTATTGGTCAGTGTATTGAGTACAGGAGTTGGGAGGTCATGTTGCGGCTGTACAGGACATTGGTTAGGCCACTGTTGGAATATTGCATGCAATTCTGGTCTGCTTCCTATCGGAAAGATGTTGTGAAACTTGAAAGGGTTTAGAAAAGATTTACAAGGATGTTGCCAGGGTTGGAGGATTTGAGCTATAGGGAGAGGCTGAACAGGCTGGGGCTGTTTTCCCTGGAGCGTCGGAGGCTGAGGGGGACCTTATAGAGGTTTACAAAATTATGAGGGGCATGGATAGAGGAAATAGGCAAAGTCTTTTCCCTGGGGTGGAGGAGTTCAGAACTAGGGTGAGAGGGGAAAGATATAAAAGAGACCTAAGGGGCAACTTTTTCACACAGTGTGATATGTGTATTGAATGAGCTGCCAGAGGAAGTGGTGGAGGCTGGTACAATTGCACCATTTAAGAGGCATTTGGATGGGTATATAAATAGAAAGGGTTTGGAGGGATATGGGCCGGGTGCTGGCAGGTGGGACTAGATTGGGTTGGGGTATCTGGTCGGCATGGACAGGTTGGACCAAAGGGTCTGTTTCCATGCTGTTCATCTCTGTGACTCTATGACTGAAATTACGTGCAGTTTCTTAAATGATCGCAGATTTTTAAAATTTTCTTCTCAAAGGGCTGTTGAGTATATTCTGTGCCGAGATTAATAGATCTTTGACAAATAAGGGAATTAAAATAATGGTGTGGATAAGAAATGACCCATGAATTTATTGATCGTGGAGGGGCTCAAAGGTCAAGCAGTCTTCTCCTGCTTCTCTTATATCAAAGAAGAAATGTAGTTCACTTAGTGAAATATTGTATTGTAGGATATGACTGTAAGACACTGATGTTCTTTTAATCAGAAACCAATAATGTAACAGAAAAAAATGCTCAGACCTTCTAACTGCATAAATCATTTTTCTAGGTTTTATACCCTACTGGTACTGTCTACTGCTCTGTTTGGCAAGCCACCTTTCAGGAATGTAATAGTCAATGGTCTAGTACTGGCAAGGTATGACCTTGTTTAACTTCTTTCCATGTCAATAACCATTAAAATTATAGTATTATTAGATGTTATAATATGGGTTAGCAGCATAATTATCTCTTAAAATTGAAACATTTTTCTCTTAAGTATCCATGTTCTGGTTAATGTTTTGGATGTATAAACAGTAATTACTCATCACTAAATGATCAAACTGTTAGTTTACACTGGTTACAGTCAAGTTAATGCTATGTCTGATTTTCCTAAGCAGCTGTTCTAGTCTAGGTGGCATATTACTGTAATTTTACCCATTTCTGTGCTTGGTCAGCTAACTTCGCACTTGGAGGTACTTGTAGGTTTGGATTGGCAGGTGTGGCTGGTGGAGGATGATATGAGGCAAAAGGCTGAAAAAGCTTTGGGCTCATTCAGTTCCAAACATTATCCTCGTATTAACTGTTCAAATATTTATGGCAGGCTATGGGAAGTATTGATCTTGCACTGTGGCACAGTTAGAAACTGTTGAAACAAATGATAATATGAGAGGGATAGAATCTGTTCAGAGTTGTCAAAAAGTAATGCTGAAAATTTGTTTAAGTTTCTCTGCATGTTAATGATTCTGGAAGTCAAAAGCAATTGGCCTTGATCACATCAAATTAATTTCACTTCCTGCAATGGAATTAACTGGGTCATATTCTCAAGGCTTTCATGAATATTTGTTTTCTGACAAAATGGAGGAAATTATAATACAGTGAATGGTAGCCTTTCTGTAAAGTTTTTTTTTAAATATTTGTAACGCCTACATGCCATGTCTATAGAGAGTGTTTTTTTAAAGTAATTTAATCTGTAGAATTGAGGGTAGATTTAATGGAAGTGAAAACTGGGCTTGAAGAGAATCAATATAATATTTAATTCCTCAGGGAAGAATTTTGCCAAAAAAAAGTTAATTTTACAAAGAAAAAAAAACCTCTGAAGCTAACTTCACCATTGACATGATCTCATCAGAATTGGAATTGGGAAGTAGATTAGATTACTTAGTGTGGAAACAGGCCCTTCGGCCCAACAAGTCCACACCAACCCGCCGAAGCGCAACCCACCCAGACCCATTCCTCTACACTTATCCCGTCACCTAACACTATGGGCAATTTAGCATGGCCAATTCACCTAACCTGCACATTTTTGGACTGTGGGAGGAATCCGGAGTACCCGGAGGAAACCCACGCAGACACGGGGAGAATGTGCAAACTCCACACAGTCAGTCGCCTGAGGCGGGAATTGAACCCGGGTCTTTGGCACTGTGAGTCAGCAGTGCTAACCACTGTGCCACCATGCCGCCCTATAGAAGATATAGCTGCCTTGATTAAAAAAAATCTTGAAATAAATTTTGTGTACTTGTAATGTTTCTTTATTTTCAATTCAGATATGCATGAAATTAATAAAATGCAATTAGTGAATCATGTTTCTGTTCTCCTATTTAGTGATGGTCAGAAAATGAGTAAACGCAAAAAGAACTACCCTGATCCAATGCAAATTGTCAACAGTTATGGCGCAGATGCACTGAGGTAAAATGTACATCATCTCGTGACAGTGTACATGGTGTTTTAAGCCTTTTTCTGAGCAATATTGACCTACTACCTTCAGCATGAGAGATTCCCATTGGTCAACAACTACTGCATTGTATCATGTGACTATCACGACTTTTTTTTCTCATTTAGCAATTCAGATGATAAATTGGATGTGCCAAAGGCAAAACTGAAGCATTAACACATCACTTTGAGTAATCAAGTGTAATGAGGGAGGTTCAGATTATCAATTTGTCAAGATAATCTGTCAATTTTATCACATTCTTAGCACTTCTGTTTCTCCTCATCCATTAAAATATTTCAAAATAGCACTCAAACTTTGGAGTCAATTCTAATTTACCATAACTTAAGTATGCCTGTGTTTTAACAGATTGTGGTTTATACAGAAATTCCTTATCCCTTCTTAACTTTTCAAATGTTTCTTCCCTTTATATCCCATGACAGTTCGACAGATCAATACCTATTCAACATTATTCCATCTTTCTAGGCCTATCAACTAGTATTCTAATGTATTTTGCTAATGTTCACATTATAAGATATGACTTTAGGCTATGACCATGAGCAGAATCCAAACTTACATTTTTTTTTTGTTTTCGATTGTTATTTAATGCACTTCTGGTTGCACCTTGCTTCACAATAAATCATATACACTGCATGATGTGGACAGTTTATGCTGAAACCAACTGCAGAGCTGCTGCTTTCTGCATTATGACTAAGTACTTAGGTTGAATAAGTCACTTTATTTAAATACTCCTAAAAAAAATCTCTTGTTGAAATGAAAAATCTTCTGGTCAATTTGAAATGTCACACCATCATACTATGACTTAAAATATTCATGAATGTAAGTTATTATTAACTTTGTGCATATATATGTTTCAAAGTTTTTTTTCTTTTGCGCATTGATTTGATCCTTTAGACACATGGTTTTTGAAAAGAGATGATTATAAAGATAATAGTTGTAGGAAACTAATGTCAGCAAATTTCCTATTGAAAATATTGGACTTTCTAATAAATACTGCTCAATTATAAGTAATACATTTTACATGGAAATAATCTGTCACATTATGTTAAAGTTTCGACTGACCCAGAAGGTAAAGTCTGTTAAACATCATTAAACTGCCAATTTGTGATTGAAATCCTAATGTAACATGACATCATCTGCCTCAAAATAAAATACACTTTGATTGAGTATTTTCTGTAAATTATGAATTCTGTCGAATAGGTGAGATGTAGTAACATTATTTTACTGAATGTTTATTTTAAATGTTTAACAATTTATATTTAATCTATTTTAATGATGTGAAAAGCAATATAATTACTACCAGACTATTTTGAAGAAAGGCACACCTTTGAAGATAAGTTAATTTATCATGAGTTTCTCATTATTTTAATTTGTATATGGTGCTATTGCAGATTACTCATTGATGTTACTTTTAAAAGCAGGATAGCCTGCAATAATAATTGAGTTAACATTTGAAAACTTTTTACTGTTTACAGTGTTTTTCAGAAGTTTAGTATAGACACAGTTTTAACTCTGGGTTTGACTAGATGTGCCATTTTTCATGAACTGTGTAAATGTTCTTTTTGTAGGCTATACCTTATTAATTCCCCAGTTGTAAGAGCAGAAAACTTACGCTTTAAAGAGGAAGGAGTGAGAGATGTTCTGAAGGATGTTTTCTTGCCTTGGTACAATGCATACAGATTCCTTGTTCAGAACGTTCAGAGATTGCACAAGGTAAAGGGGAACATTTCCATGCAATTTGTTACGACACATGGTAAACTTTTCTGCTAATTTGAATTTGACCCACTGAAAAGCTCACCTTACCTCATAATCTGTTAAAGTATGAGTGACAAAGAGCTGCAAAAATCCCTCTATGTCAAAAATATTTAACGATTTATTCTTCAACTCCAAGAAACACAAGAACATTAAACAACAACAATCTACAGAGTAGTCCTCCTTTGTCTGATCAATTTATCTGCTTCCCACTCTACAGCAATATACTGATCCAATAAAACCTCCCAATTAAGTTTAACAGAAAAAAGTCAAATTTCAATACCAGCCAGTTGTCGCTTTTCCCTTGATATCTTCATCTGTACTTTTCTGGGTCTTTTCTTTGGTCTTTTGTTTCATAAATTTCATATGGAAAGGTACCTTTCAGAGAGAAGCTCGGCAGGCCATGTATCATTGGTGCTCTTTGCTACTCTGGCTAACTGTTCAAAATGTCCAATTTTATGTACCCCAAAACATCAGACTATCTCATTGGTTTGTTGTCATCCAAAGCGGTAACATTCAAATTCAATTGGATTTTTATATCTTGGGGCATAATTTAAATTGATTGGCCAAATTTGAATTTGCATCATGGCACCATTGCAATGCAGCTCCAACTATTTGTTTCACAACCAAATGTTACATTTTTAAATATTTCAGCACACTCTGTGCCTCTCTAGGTCTGTGCCAATTTCCACTCTCTCTTAAAGGTACAGTACACCTTCATAACAAATTATCTATAACAATATTTACATTTGCAGGATTTATTTTTCAGTGTGCTTCTACCCACGTATATAGAAATGTGTAGATTGAAATATTAGCTTAATGTCATAATTAAATCTTTAAATGTGAAGTTGTTAAATTGGAGTGTGATGTTTACTGTAGATTGCTCAGTTATTTTTAAACTGTTGTTAAATTTCTCATTCCAGGAAGAAGGTATCCAATTTCTTTTCAACGAAAGTACCATTGAGGACAGTGATAACATTATGGATAAATGGATACTTTCGTTTACACAATCACTCATTCGGTTTTTAAAGGCAGAAATGGAAGGTAATCCTAAAAATAGAGGCATTATTTAAAGAAAAACATAAAATTCCCTTAACTACCTTTCAATCATGTTTGATATATTCCTTTCCATGATATTTTGTGCAGGGTTAATAATTCCTTTTTATTTTTGCAGTATACACTCAGTAATTTGAACATCCTAATGAAGGTGCGAAAAAAAAAGTCCAGCTAATTCAACTCTCACCATCGTCCAGGTCTATGTCGCCTTTTTAAAAACAATTCATAAATTCCCATCTAAATTCATATCTTTCTAAATTGTGCAAAATCCTGTTTCTTTTTCCTTTATGATTCTAAATGCCAGTCAAAGCTCACCTTTGTTCTGAATCAGGAGAATATGGACTTGAGCCCCAATCCAGGAATTTGAGCAAATAAATTGACATTCCATTGCAATACTAAGGAAATGCCACATTTTTGGAGATGCTATTTTTCGGATGAAACAATATAACATTGAACCATGATAATCTCTGTTGTCTCAAATTAAGATCTCATGGCATAATTTTGTAAAAGAGCAGGGGAATCCTTCCATGTTTTCAGGTCCATCTCAATGACTCTGGTCCAACTCGTCCATGCGGACTAGATACCCACCCTCATCTAGTCCCATTTGCCAGCATTTGTCCCATATCCCTTTCAACCCTTCCTATTAATATACCCATCCAAATGCCTTTTAAATGTTGTAATTGTACCAACCTCCACCACCACTTCTGGCAGTTCATTCCATTCACACGCCACCTACTGCATGTAAAAGTTGCCCCTTAGGTCCCTTTTCAATTTTTCCCTTCTCACCCTAAACCTATGCCCTCTAGTTCTGGACTTCCCCACCTAGGGAAAAGATGTTGTCTGTTTACCCTATCCATGCCCCTCATGATTTTATAAACCTCTATAAAATCACCCCTCAGCCTGCAACGCTCCTGGCAACATCCTTGTCAATCTTTTCTGAACCCTTTCAAGTTTCACAACATCCTTCCTTTAGGAGGGAGACCAGAATTGCATGCAATATTCCAAAAGTGGCCAAACTAATGTCCTGTACAGCCGCAACATGTCCTCCATCCTGGAATCAATGTTATAAAAAACAGGTTGTTGTCACGTTGCAGTTTGTTGCACCTTGCTGTGTGGAAAATTGACTGCTGCATTGCCCGCATTACAACAGTGACTTCAATTTAAAAGTGCATCATTAGCTGTAAAATGTTTTGGACTGTCCTGAGGTCACAAAAGATGCTACACTGAAGGAAAGCTTGCTGAAGGAAATAAAGTGCCATGAAACATCTCTGCTTCTTATGGAACTGTTGAGTTTGCCTATGCCTATTCAGCTCCATCATTTAACTAAATTAAACCAGAAATTTGATTGATTTGTCTCTTTGAAGTGGTGCTGTTAATACCTCCCGAATCATCTCCCTCCCAAATCATCTCCCTCCCAATCCAACAGCTTCTATCCCTCTTTTTTCATATTCAACACAATGTTTTGTGCCCTTGGTTCCTTGACTTGAAAGGAGCGTCGATCCTTCTGTGCAATCCACCAGGAAAACTATTTCCATTTCGTGATCATTTTATGTCATTGTACCTACTTGATCTTCTGTGCTATTGATACTTACTTTGTATTTTTGTTACTGTCTGATTTGATTTTTTTTTTTAGGGCCCTTCTCATGCATCTCCTGACCACTACCATGGATAAACATGTCACCCAGAGCTTGCCTTCATTGCCTAAACATTATCCAACTGAAAGTTATTGCAATACCCAATACATCAAATTTGAAACCATCTCCATCCTCTTCAGTTTCCTTTTTGATTTCACCCTTCTAACATCAACCAGCGTAACATCCATGAATACTCCCTGAGATTCACTCTCAACTATTCCAACTGTTCTGCATGGGATAGTCTGCTCTCTTCCTGTATCCATGCTGTACCATCAGTGGCAGAGTATTTCCAGTCTTGTCCCATATCCTGAAATTCCCAACCTGAATCCCTGCAATATGCTGCAATCTTGCCTAAATTCATAATCCTTTTGGGGAAAATAACACTTGGTTGCCTCTGACCACTTGTCTAAGACCTCCATATCTCAGCTTGTCTAATCCTGAAGCATAAACTGCTTTGGGCATTATGCTTTGTTAGTATCTGTAACCTGTAACTTTTCAGTTGGAAGTTAACTTGATATTTAGGGAAAAAATGTTAAAAGTGCACTTTCATGCCCATTCATTATTTATATGTGACCTAATCACATTAAAATGTGAAACCTTCAAATTTGCATTCATATTGTCAATTAGTTTTCAAAAAGAAACCCTTTCCATTACAGCATACAGGCTTTACACTGTGGTGCCAAGACTAGTCAAATTTGTGGACTTACTGACAAATTGGTATGTTCGAATGAACCGCAGAAGGTTAAAGGTAGGAAACTTTTAATTTCCTTGAGTGGAAATCATCTTTATTAACTTTCTTACGATTTAAATAAAAGAGAAGTGGCTCCCCTTGATTTTGTGTGTAGTTTCTCTACCATAGGTGATTGAGACCTGGTCATGAACTGGAATTTCAGTATCAGTGGGGTAATTTACAGATTAAATTTAGGTTTTTGTTAGTGACGGGATTTAATAGTTATTAGTATTGAATGGGGCATAGAACATCTTTCCTTAAAACTGCTGTTAGATAGCCCAACTTTTTAAAAAGGAACTAATGTTTAACAATCATTGCTTTCTCATTTCAGAGAGAATTTATTTAGTAATTCTGCTTACAATTCCTCTTTGGTAGGGTGAAAATGGTGTTGAAGATTGCCAAAAGACTTTGGAGACCCTGTTCAGTGTTTTGTTCTGCATGTGTCGGCTGATGGTATGAAAACTTAACAGTAATCTTACTTTTATGATGATTGCATCTGAAATTTGTATAACTGTCAAACAATTGCTCACTTTTGCCTGTTTTCCTTGCCTTTCCCTCAGATAAGACGCTACTGTAGTTGTTTAATGTCTCATTTTTTAACTCTTTCCACATATAAACTTCTCGTTATGCACATGCAACACATTGCATCAGTTCAACAATTGCCTTTTAAATCATGTTTTTTTCTGATTATGAGTAACATAATAGTTATGTGATTAAAATTCCACTGTTATTGATCCTCATCTATTTGATGTATTTTCTACTTGAGCTCCTGAGAGATCTTTTCAAAGAAGTCCTTTGCTTGTTTTAAGATTATTAGCTCTTTTGTGAATAAATTTATTTTAGCTCACTGAATTTTGTTAACTAAATATGCATGTGTACGGTCTTACAATTACTTAGGACCATGGATGTCTGAGATTTGGATAATTTTTTCACTTAGGTTGTAGTGGATCCTCTTGACCCAGGTAAAGTATTATAATAACAAGCATATCATAACTTCCACATACAATGAAACTGTTACATGTCAGAGTTTTTAAACATGATTTAATTGAGCTTGGCCACCAGGAGCTCAAATTTTTTTCAGCTATTGACTGCAAATTAGGCTTTTTACTTTGCTCATTAATAGTTGCAATCGTGGTCTAGATATGTTGTTGAATAGTTGCACGGACATCCATTATGTTTCATTTTAGTTCCAGTTTTTAGAGAAAAAGGATATAAAGGAGAAACCTGTCCTCAAATTTCTTAAAGCCTTGTGTGTTTGGAATATTTGAGAGTGACAGTTTTCTATTTTACACCGAAATAGTTTGGCAAAAACTGATTATTTATAACCATTGGAAGCTAATTTCAGTATTAAGTTAGCTAGTACAGTTTTCACACACTTGCGAATAGTGAGCAAGATTGCCAGAGGATGCAGCAGGATTTGGATAAATGGTAGATAGAATTTAATCTGGATAAATGTGAGGTGATGCATTTTGGAAGGTCTAGTACAGGAGGGAAATATGCAATAAATGGCACAACCCTTAGAAACTTTCACATAGAAAGGTATCTGAAAGAGGTAACAGAAGTGGATAAGGTGGTCAGGATGGCATATGGCATACTTGCCTTTGTCATTCAGGGTATTAAAATTAGCAAGTTATATTGCAGCTGTATAAAACTTTAGTCAGGCCACATTTGGAATAATATGTATAGTTTTGGTCACCACAGTATTAAAAGGATTTGGAGGCTTTGAAGAGGGTACAGAAATGGTTTCTCAGAATATTGCTTGGTTTGAAGGGTATTTAGCCATGAGAAGAGATTGGACAAACTTGGTTTGTTTTCACTTGAACTTTGGAGACAGGTATGATCTGATAGAAGTTTACAAAATTATGAGAGGCATGGATAGATTGGATTTGTTGGAGTGTTTTTCCCAGTGTAGAAATATCAATTTTTGGGGACATAAATTTTAGATAAAAGTAGGGAAGTTTAAAGGAGATGTGAGACAAGATTTTTTTAATAGAGGGTGTTAAGTTCCTGGAATGTGCTGCCAAAGGAGGTGGTAGAACCATCTTGACCGATACATGATTAAGCAAAGAATAGAGGAATAAGGATCATGTCGAGGCAAAAGGTTTTAATTTAGAAAGGTACATGCATTGCTGCAGGCTTGCTGGGCTGAACAGCCTGTTCCTGTGCTGTACTGCTCTTTGTTTAGATCAGAAATTGAATTGGACCAGTCATATAAATACTGTGTTTATAGAAACTGACTCCCCAAAGCCTGCCTAACATCTACAAGGTACCAGCCAGGAATATGACACAATACACCCCACTTACCTGGATTAATGAAGCTCCAACAACGTTGAGAAACTTGACACCATCCAAGACAAGGCAGCCTGCTTGATATGCACCACATCCACAAACATTCATTCCCTTCACCCTTCTCAGTAGCAGCACTGCACCATTTACAAGATATACCATAGAAATTCACAATGATTCCATAGACAGCGCTATCCAAACACGTGATCACTCCCATCTAGAAAGACAGCAGCAGCAGATAATAAGAACACCACCACTTCTACATTCCTCTCTAAGCCACCCTGACTTGGAAGTACATTGTTTCCTTCAGTGTCATTTGGTCAAAATCATGTAGTGCTCTCCCTAAGCCATTATGTACCTCCACCAAATGGATTGTAGTGGTTCACTATCACCTTCACAAAAGCAACTTGGGATAGACATCAAATATTCATCCAGCCATGAATGAATCAAAAATTACATGGAATTATAAAAGAAAAGAAAAAGTGGACAAAAAAGTTTAACTTTGTTAAAATATCCCAGTAGGAAAACCATTGTAAAATGCCGTTTTCAGGACAGTGGAGTTATTTCTCGGTACTTATCTACTGTTTTTTAACAGATAAAATCAGTACTCCTGAATGCAACAGATCTATTGTCTTCTGGTGTCATTAGTTGGTAATGGGAAAAATACCATAATTTCATACCAATGTTGATTTTAGTCTGATTCTGTCAGTAAGATTCTGTCAGATCATAGCATGTCCAGGTTATATCCAACAGAGATTTCTGGATTTCCACATTTATGTGTGGTCAGACACTGGGCATTTTTATCCAATTATCAAATTTTACTTAGTCATAGCAATACTCACTGCTAGTGTTAGGATCCTAGGGGATCTGTAAACCAGAAAAGACAAATTTACCAAATGACCCAGCATCATGATGTCAAATGAGATTTCACCTTTTGTATCTTTTTAACATGAAACATCATAAATGCAAATTAAACATGAATTGACAGTAAGTCACATCAGTCTGATCACATCATAAAATAGCAGATGCAACAAAGACTGCCTGTCATTGAGATCGTCAGACCATAAAACAGAAATTAGCCCATTCAATCAACCCCATTCTCCCACTTTCTCCCCGTAACCCTTGATCCCTTTGATAGTCAAGAACCTATCTAAGTCTTAAATATACTCAGTGACCTGGCCTACAGTGGATTCACCATTCTCTGGCTGAATAAGTTTTTCCTTATCTCCATTCTAAAAGGTCTTCCCTTTACTGAAGACTATGCCCTCATTTCCTAGTCTCTCCTGCCTATGGAGACATCTTCCCAACATCTACTTTGTCCAGGCCATAAAATTGAAATTGTAAGTTTCAATTAGATGCCCTGTCATCCTTCTTGAGACTCAGAGTCCTCAAACGTTCCTCATCTTTTCATTCCTGAGGCCATTCTCATAAACCTCCTCTGAACATGCTGCAAGGCCAGTATATCTTTCCTGAAATAAGGGGCCCAAAACTGCGCACGATACTCCAAATGTGGTCTGACCAGAGCTTTACCGAACCTCACAGGTACATGCCTGCTTTTATATTCAAGTCATATAAAAATAAATGCCATTGTTGCATTTGCCTTTTTAACTACTGGAAGTTTACCTTGAGAGAATCCTGGACGAGAACTCCCAAGTCTCTTTGCACTTTAGACTTCTGAATTTTCTTCCCATTTTTGAAAATAGTCCATGCCTCTACTCTTCCTACCGAAGTGTATGACATCACAGTTGCCCATGCTGTACTCCATCTGCCATTTCTTTGCCCACTCTCCTAACTTGTCCAGATCTTTTTGCAGCCTTCCCACCTCCTCAATGCCACCTGTCCTTCTACTTAACTTTGTATCATCTGCAAACTTAGCCAGAATGCCCTCAGTTCCTTCATTTAGTTCATTGATGTAGCAATCTATTCTGTCATTCTGTCCCGGTTTCAGTCTCTCCGTTCTCCCAAACAGAATACCAGACCCTATCCATCGAGGATTTAGTTAATTTGTGGTCGGCAGCACCTCCCACAAAAGCAGTATTCTGCCTGTATAGATTTGCATACAGTGCCATTTTCTTTTTGGAACCCCCTTAGCTCCTCTCTTATCTTGGTCTTTATTCTTTGATGTGCTACACAGCCTTCAAGTTTGATTGGTAATAGTTGGTGCCGTTTCCAGGCCCAGGATCAAAATGTCACTTGAAGAAGGTTTTTGTACTTAGACAAATTTGGTCCCTTTGGTCCTTTTTTTAGCATTATTAAAACAATTAAAAATTCCCAAATGTTTTACTTACTAAATGACCATATTATTACTACTTCTACATCAAAGGATATTACTGCTATGTTTAGCATTATTATCTATGTAAATCTTAGTTCAATATTGATAATCATCCTTTGTCAGTTTTTCTTAATGTAATGATATTCTTTTGAATTAATATTGCACACTGACAGCTGCATTTCATTTAGGTCATGAGTACAAATAATAAAATAAAATAATTTCTTGTTGTGTTTTGATAAATTGTAGGCAAACCTGTTAGGTTATTCCAATGAATGTTTAGATTGTTTTTGTGGTAACCTACAAATATTAACATTATGATGTTACAGGCACCCTTCACACCATTCATCACTGAACTGATGTACCAGAATTTAAGGCAGTTGATAGACTTATCCTTTGTTCCAGACAAAGATACACATAGTATTCACTATCTTATGCTGCCACAAGTGAGGTATGATACTTTCTCATTGGACAATGTATTCATTTTATATAACATAACATGTTTGTTTTCAGAATTTTGAAAGAAGATGCAACGAAATGGAGTATTAAACTGAATTTGTTAATTAAGCTTACAGTTTTGCTGAAATGAATGTAAATAAAAATGAGTGTAATTGACATTGTTGTCAACAATAATTTTGCAAAATTACCTTGATCATTGTTTGACTACAGGCAAATATCAACCCCAAAACATTTTAATGTTCTTGCTTATGTCATTTTAATTTCTACTTTTAATTTATTGTCTCAAAGCAAAATGCCCTTTAAAAACAACAGTTTCAATATCACCATATAATTGAAAGGATAAATGTTATGACTTTGAACCCTTTGTAAATATTGTTAGCAATTATATTTACTGACTAGCTGCTTCAAAAGGTTACTCTTTAAAACTCTTAAAGCTATTTTTCAGAGAATATTTTGCAAATTTTCAACTTGCATGCTGTTGCTTAAATACCAATACTGTGGAAATGTTTTAAAAAATTAGTGGTTTCGTTTGTGTGAAAGCACCAAAAAAATGAAATCCTTTAATGTCTATTGCAGGTTCCTCTTTTGTAACTTTTACCTTTATATATTTTCCATTTGTATTTGTCTTGTTGATATTGAAATTTAGTTTTACCTTCTTATTCCAATGTCTTTTATATATAATTTATACAAAAGTAAATTTTATACTTGTTTTTCTTGGTCTGGATTTTCACTGTTAATTTAGAGATACATGGTAGTTTTTATTTTACAAACCCAAATATACATGGTACTTTTTAAGCCATTATAAGTTAAGTAGTTTAACTGTCTCAGACATAAAATTCTACCATCTGAGAAATGTCGAACCTCACTCGGGTAGTGCACTGGAAATCAAGCCCTATTTTTCCCGAAATCTTCACAAAAGTTAAAAGCTTTAAAAATTAAATGACACAAAGATTCCTGAACTTACCTACTTTCAGACCCTGACTGAATGAAAGCATGGATCAGATTTCTGTTCTCAACCAAAATTACTATCTATTACAAGTAGTTATACTCTCGCTGTAGGAAAACAATTATAAGCCATTGCCATATAACGCTTCTAATTAAAACATTAATGCCCTTATTAACACCCATCTCCAGATCTATAAACTATCAGAAAAACCAAGTGTAGTTGTTATGGATGGAAGGGAAGACTGCGAAGTAGTTTGGTTCCTGTTCACAAGTGTTGCTGTGATTGTTGTGATTCTTGTGATGGTCAGAACACTGCTGCTTAGTCATCCTTCTCCAGACGTTACAACTGGTTTACAAGAGGTCCAGGGTGGCTGGTTCACTTATGAAAGGTCTCTGCCTTATTAATTACAAGTCACAATTTAGAACAACAGTTCAAAGAAAGATACGCTGCTTTGTTTTTGCTGGCTTAAAGTTGCTTTTACTCCACATAACAGATTTTCTGGAGTTCTGATGAAGTTATATTTCTTTGTGTTGTGTTCACAGCCCCAAGCTGTTTACTGAGCCAAGAAATTGTCACATAGTTGATACCAAACAGAAGACTTGTGCCATCAATAACTGGTCACCGTCCATAGACCAATCAGCTACTTGTACCAAACAAAGTTTCATTTCCACACACCGTCTTGGTTCCAGTTTGTCAGCAATTATGTTTTAACCACTGTTTGAACATTAACGATGCTGACAATATGTGTCAGGTTATTTGATTTCAAAATGTTCGCCAATAGTCCCAGCCATCCTTTTTTAAAATAGTTATTTTCTATTTTCAGTTTACAATGAGAGATGCAAGAAAAATAAAGACAGATCTTTAGAGATAACTGATCTGTGACTCTAAAATTATGAACAGATGTGAAATCATTGTAAAGAAAATCAGAGAAATGTGTAGAAAAACATATTGGTGATCTCACCATACGTTCTGCGCAATGGTTAGATGTGCAATGCAATAGCCCTTACACATGTTCTCCTACAATAAATTAAGATGGGATATGTTTGTCAGCATAATTTATGTTTCTACTGATGAATAATAAAAAAACTTAAAGCCTAATTGAAGTATCCTTTTCTCATATAATAATCAGCAGCTTGCATTTGCCTTAAAAAAAGGCTTTAATAATTTTATTTTTAATTTATTGAATCACCCTGGCATTTAGAATTCATTCCCCAAATTGCATTAAATGTGGCGGTGATTCAAAATAACAATTATGATGGAGGATTTCAGTTATATTAAACTTAAGTGATATTGGATGCAATCAGTTGATTTCTTTCTTTGTGATGGTAATTAATTTTCATTTGTATGTTAACCACTTTGCAGTTTCCCTTTCTCATTGGCAAGTACAAATGCACGGTGGCCCAGTGGTTAGCACTGCTGCCTCACAGCGCCTGTAGACCCGGGTTCAATTCCCGACTCAGGCGACTGACTGTGTGGAGTTTGCACATTCTCCCCGTGTCTGCGTGGGTTTCCTCCGGGTGCTCCGGTTTCCTCCCACAGTCCAAAGATGTGCGGGTCAGGTGAATTGGCCATGCTGAATTGCCCGTAGTGTTAGGTTAAAGGGGTAAAGGTAGGGGTATGGGTGGGTTGCGCTTCGGCGGGTCGGTGTGGACTTGTTGGGCCGAAGGGCCTGTTTCCACACTGTAAGTAATCTAATCTAATCTAATCTAATCTAAATGAGGTACAGGAGCAAATGGATCTAGAGGTACAATTGCACAAATCACTAAGTAGTTGTGTAGCTTAATAAAGGCAACAAACATCACCACTGACCTTGGCCCCTCTGATTGAAGAGATTCCTATACAATAGGGCCCAGTGACACTGATATAGCAGTTTCTTGAGGTGCATATGATAAAAGCACCTACCTAAACCGCTTAGACAAGTGTGCAGACTGCCTCCACCTCATCTGATACCAGGTAGAAATAACAGAACACAGATCACTGCATTGGGCAGAGCATTGCATGAATTACTGGAGTGTCTTCCACATATGTGGACATTGAGACATCTTTCTGTACCATAATCGTTCTGTGAATCTAGAATGTGACTATTCGCCTTTTAAGCTATTCGCACCTCCTTTTATTAATGGCCATATAGGAAAAGGAAGGCAAAATGTCAAGGGATGAAGGGTCCATAAATGATGTCAGTGAAACCCCTGAGCAGATGAGCATCCTTCTTTGACAGTCAGAGATGAGGTGATTCATGTTGCATCATCAGTGTTCTCACAGGCATCCCCTAAGTTAGAGGAGTTTAGCTGAAATGTGGCAATATCAGACAGCCCTGAATGTTGGCAACATGCTGAGAACCTTGAGATCCTTCCACGTTTTGCTACCTCCGTACATTGAAGGCACCTGTAAGTTCTGCACCTTCCTTCTCGTCTTGTTCCTGTTCTTCATCTTCCTTCAGCAAGGATGGGAAGCAATTTCCTGGGAGGTGACAAGTAACTGATTTGTTTTTGGAGATGTTGCATACCATGCAAAAATTATGATTTAATTTTTATGTGGATTCTCTGGTTGCCTGTGTCTGTTCTTCCATCATAATGTTGATCGATGCCTCCCAGAGCTTGTGTCTTTGACTACATTTGGGATGAATAGAATGTAACTCTGATTTGTTTTATGCCCTTGTATACTGACAAGATAGTACATGGCTTGGAAAGGGTGGACGCTAGGGAATTGTTTCCGTTAGGCGAGGAGACTAGGACCCGTGGACACAGTCTTAGAATTAGAGGGGGTAAATTCAGAACAGAAATGCGGAGACATTTCTTCAGCCAGAGAGTGGTGGGCCTGTGGAATTCATTGCTGCAGAGTGCAGTGGAGGCTGGGTCGCTAAATGTCTTCAAGGCAGAGATTGATAAATTCTTGATGTCACAAGGAATTAAGGGCTACGGGGAGAATGCGGGTAAGTGGAGTTGAAACGCCCATCAGCCATGATTGAATGGCGGAGTGGACCCGATGGGCCGAATGGTCTTACTTCCGCTCCTATGTCTTATGGTCTCTTATACTTGTCCTTGGCTTGCATCCTCCTCTAACAATTTCCTGAAATTTGCTTTGTTAAGTGTGGTCAAAGTATGTTTCTCATCCCTTCTTTTGTGAATGTTGTTTGACTTATTTACTTTAGGGAGTCTGTCATTGACCAACGTATCGAAGGCGCAGTTGCTCAAATGCAGTCAGTCATTGAACTTGGAAGAGTGATCCGAGACAGGAAGACTCTCCCAGTTAAGGTTTGTACACACCATCTGAAATTTAAAGTAATGCTGCAGCTTTGTTTTTGATTCTTGGTCTTTATAGAGACTAAACTCTGCCTCTCTGTGCTCAGCATACTCCACTGAAACAGGATAATCACAACAGACCAACGTATTGTCAGTTAACACCTTTCATTTCTTCATATCAATTACTTGGAGTTTCTACAAAAAAAAACAAAGTTTTTTTTTAAAAACAATTAAATACTGTGCTGCCCTGGCAAAGTTGGCACTACTGTCTCACAGTGTCAGGGACCCGGGTTCGATTACAGCCTCAGACGACTGTCTGTCTGTGTGGAGTTTGTACATTCTACCTATGTGTTTCCTCCGGTTACCGCAGTTTCCTCCTGCAGACCAAAGATGTGCAGGTTAGGTAGATTAGCCATGGGAAATGCAGGGTTACAGGAGTGGGTCTGGGTAGGATGCTCTTCAGAAGATCAGTGTGGACTCAATGACCTGCTTCCACAGTAGGGATGCTATGATAAATATAGTTCTGGAACACTTATAACAAAGAATATTTCAACTCTTATTACTAGAGAGAATTTATTTTCCACCCATACAGATCACGTACTTGCAGTTACAGCTTTCAATCAATTTAGGTTCACAGAAAATGATTTTCCTCATCCTTCATTTGTCAATTTGCTGTTCAAGGGCAGCAAATTAAACATACCGTGCCATTAATCATGCGCATAAGGATTCTGTAAGTATTGAAGAAGTCTTGTTAGTGTTTCACAATATGTGCAACATTATAGTTAACCTAACATGTCAGTAAAAGTATGCTGTATTAAGCAGCCTGAAATTATGCACGTTTTTAATTATTTGATTATTTTCCATGCTTTGTTTCTCGCTCAAAGTCTGGCTTTATGATCTGTTTTCAGATTTTGTTTCTTTTCCTTTTTTTTGTTTTCTTTACTGGCTATATGTTTTAGCATGTAAATGTAGCCTTACAAACAATGCTGAAAGATTTGTTCAATTTATTTTTCAGTATCCTTTAAAAGAGGTCGTGGTCATTCACCAGGATTCAGAAGCACTTAATGATATTAGAGCCTTAGAGAAATACATTCTGGAGGTAACTTAATTTGCATTTGTTTTATCAATCCAAGTATTACTTTTTAAGTTGAGCCTTTATATATAATTCTGTTAGCCTGTAATGTCAAGTAAAATATTGTTAACCAAACTGAAAAATTGATACTTTTACATGCAGTAATGTGTTGTGATGTTCACCTGTTTTAATGTTTTAAATAACAGTTATTGCTTTCTTTATGATTCATCTTCCCATAAAATGTGATGTTACTTTACTAATAGTAAAATAACATAATGGGCTGGGATTTGCTGTTTGCATAAAGTTATTAGTGTGTAAGTTGGCCTACAATATTTGGTGAGCAAAAGATACCCCGATCTGCAGGTTGTCATAAATTATGATTTACACTACTTGCTACTGGGTCCCTGGAAACAGCGCTTTCATTTTTAACATGCCTGTAAGTTTTTTGAGCTTATTGCAATATCTGTTAAATTCAAAGAAAATGTTAATTATCATAATTAATATACTGCACTGTGGCTCTGATCTCCTTTTGTGCTTACTGAAATGTTTTAGAAGGAATATATTTTTACAAAAATGATAGACTAGAAGTTATTTTGAGGAAGGGTTTTGGATTTCAATTTTTTACCACAATTAAAATGCTTTAAGGTTATCAATAGCTATGTATCATTTAATATAGAATGCCTAATCTGACTATACTATCATACTGTTTTTCATTTGTTCAACTCATTTTAACATTCATTTGTTTGGAATTTTCACCTGACTGAATTGATGTGGGTTTGTTTCAAACTTTCTGCAGTCATATTTTCTACTCTGCTGTTCCTTGCCAATTTGTGGCCCTTTACACTAGTAAAGGAGGCACTGAGAATGAATAAGAGAGACTGTGTATAAAAATGTAATCTTTGTGCAGCTTTCTTTCAGTTTGTGGTTTTGATCAAATACTTGTACTTTGAAGGTTGGCTTCCACAATAGTTTAAAAGCAAATAGTTTAAAGCAGAACCCTACCAACAAGCCATATCAGGTTGATGAAGAAAAGATTAAAACGATGCAGAAGTTCTCTCTGAAGGCTAATACCTGGAATTTTGCTCTGACCATATTTACTAGGTAATTTCCTAAGCATCATAAATTACATTGGTAAACCATTGTGCTCAGATAGGAGCATTCCAAAGGAATTTCCAGGACAAAACATTGACATGACCATTCTCAATTGATTGTACGCACTCAGCAAAGTCTGCAACTACATCTCATGGTGCTGCAGTAATTTTACATAAAATTGATCTGTTAATGTTAATCTGGCCTATTTGTTAGGAAATACTTTAAAGTTATTAAGTTCACACCAGATTGTATTCCACATTTTTGAATTATAAAATTTTATATGCACTTAGGATATTATTTATTTTTGAGACGTTGTAGTCTCGGGCACTGCACTAATGCTCTAAATGTTTATAGTGCATTTCACCACTTCAGAAAATTTCAGTTTTGTCTTTTCTTATGTTAAAACAAATTCAATCTATTTCTTGATCTGGCCTTGACGGAAGGTAGATCTTTTCATTAAACATACCCAAGAAAATCATTTTGATAGTCTATTCACGAAGGTAAGCTGGCAAAGTTCTGGATTTACGGGTTGATTATTTTGAATAAAGTGTTTTGTTAAAAGCCATATGATTCATCTCTGTAGTTGCACTGTATGTTCTTTTGAAATTTCCAACACTCTGGAATTGTCTCTACAAGTCTCAGAATGTCTGACTAGTTCAGGCGATTCTCAATGGTTATCATGTAAACTTGATGTGCTACAAATGTCTTCAAAAGGAATCTTTATCACTTGTATTACTGGATGCTTTGCCAGATAATGACAAATAAAATGACAGTATTTCATTTTCACCTTGTCTTCTTGGAAATATAGTGGCCAAGTATTACATTATTTTAAGTGGTTCTGCCATCTGCAGAATATAAAATGTCAAAAGCTGGGTGAAATATTACAAAGAGGCTAAATTACATTTAGAATATTTTTAACATACTTTTCATGGGTCTTCGCCTGCTTCAAACATGGACAAAAAATACTTCAGTTTTCTTATGCTGCATGGAATATAGTTTAGTGCACTGTGCTATAGGATACATTTGTATGTATTTGCATGCAATGGTTGACTTTACAAATAGATTTTATCAACATTTTCTTCAGGCTGTACATGCAAAGAAATGAGGAAGTATTACATGCACGACTACTTGACTACTTGCGTTTAATTTGGAACATGAAGTGGATTTAGTTTTAAAATTCAATGTTTTACACTCCTCCCCAGTAGCACTGAAAGTAAAGCAAGTGCTTCATTAATTTGGGATTTGAGATTGAAAATTCTAAGGGGATCTTGGGCTAAAATACTAAACACTGTGTCTTTATAACCTAATAAAATTTTATTTATTTGTTTCACTTATCAAAAAGTTGTTTACAAATAAAATACTCTACAATTAATTCACTGCTTTGGCAGCTAACCCTTTGGAACTTAGGTTTTGTGTATTTACAGGGATTTCCCACTTAAATTTCAGGAGGAGAATTAGTTCTTTTTTTAATGTTTGAAACTGTTATGAGATGTCAGGAATTACTTTCAGTTCTTTTCAATTACAGTTCCTAAGATATTTTACCAATGAAAATTGAGAAATTCCTGTTAAATTTTCCTGGTGAAAATAATGCAAGTGTGTGAAGATATTGACTGTCTCACAAGTTGAGATTCCTGGTTTAGATTCTTTGATAACAATTGGTGCCTCTGATAGACATTAACCTGACACCCGAGCTATACTCTTGGATGAAGTTAATTGATCCTATGGCACTATTATTTGTCAACAGCATATGTGAAATTATTATCTGGTCATTCACATCATTGCAATTTAGGGGACTTTGCTCCATGCAAATCCACTGTTGTAACTGTACTTCAAATAACTTAGTTGGTTGTAAAGTATATTTGAGATATCCTGAGCTGTGAAAGAAGCTCTATAAATTGAATCTTTCTTGTCTAATATTTTGTTTCAACTGTATTTTCCAGTTTCCCCCTCCTGATTGATTCGTACATTTTCTCAGCTTTTTCTATCTGGCATTAAAATTTCTCCTACATCTGATCTTTTTGACTTTGTCTGACCCTGTTTACGATATCATTACAGATTATTCAATTTCACTGCTGAAAGGCAGATGCGGCCAACAACATCTCAATATGTAGTGCATCCCCTTACATCAGTCAAATCATCCTTGAGCATCCGACTCATAAGTGAATGTAACTCTCCACTACTAAGATTGTTTCATATTATTTGACGTTGACTGACGATTGAGGGCAAGTGGGGTTGAAAATACTGATGTAAAGTATTTTCAAGGGCAAGTTTTTGTTCTTCCAATTTGACTGAATTGTGTTACTGAAAAAATTATTTGTTCATTCAGTGGTGCCTGAACTTTGCTTTTCAGGTCAATTTACATCAGCATGGCTTGATGAGGCTCAGGTGGTAGACTCTCAGTAGGAATTGCTACAGCAGGGTGTTAGAATCAATCAACTCTTTCTCCATCTAATTTTCTCTCCTGTGGAGGTTGACTCAGGCTGCCATACAGTTTCAGTAATGCATCAGAACAGATTTTAAAGTGCTGCAGTTTTGCAACAGAATAATTATTTTGTTGGTCAAATTTCTATGGCAACATCTCCACTTTGGGTAAACTGACAGAGTGAGGATATTTGTAATCGACCTGTTTATGGCACATCTCTGGAGCAGGTAGGACTTTTGAACACACACTTCTTTGTTCAAAGATAGGGACATTGCTGCTGTGTGACAAGTGCCCTGATGACAGAGTAGAGATATTTCTAATCAAACTGTTCAGAGATGTGACTGCACATCTCTGCAGTAGGTGGGGCTTGAAATTAGGCCTCCTGGCTCAGAGATAGGGACACTACAGCTGCACCTCAAATTCTGAAACTGACATAAAGCATCAGAGGGATCATGGAAGCTCATAGTCACCCAACCCTGTAACGCACGATTCTACCTCCTTCCCAAAATCCAGAAACAGGTCTGCCCAGGCAGCCCCATTGTTTCTGCCTGCCCTACAGAACTCTTCTCTTCCTACCTCGACTCGGATTTTTTTCTCCCCTTGTCCAGTTCCTTCCCACTTACATCTGTGATTCCTCTGACGCTTTACGTCAGTTTCAGAATTTCCGGTTTGTGGGCTCCGGCTTCTTCTTGTTTACCATAGACTTGTAATCTGTTTACATGTTCATCCCCTGTCAGGATGCTGTCAGCACTCTTTGCTTCTTCCTGGAAAAAAGGCCAGAACTGCCCCCATTCACCACCAGCACCTTCCTCCACCTGGCTGAGCTCCTCATTACTCTCAACAACTTCTCTTTTAACTCTTCTTGCTTTATTCAGGTAAAAGGAATGGCCATGGGTATCCAAGGGCCCGAGTTATGCCTGTCTCTTTGTGAGGGGCATGGAACACTTCTTGTTCCAGTTCTATTTTGGCTCCCACCCACAACCTTTTCTCTGGTGTTTTGATGATATCAGTGCTGCTTCCCCCTCTCATCCAGAATTGGAAAAGTTTACCAGTTTTGCTTCCAGTTTCTGCCTCGGTCTCACCCTCACCAGGACAATCTCTGACTTCACCCTTCCCTTCTTCGATATCCCTGTTTCCATTTCTGGGGATAGAACGTCCACCAATATTCATTACAATTCCACAGTAACTTTGATTATACATTGTCACACCATGTTTTCTGCAGAGACTCTGATCTTAGAGTAGGATAAAAGGCCGATACAATATCAGGGCCCCAAGGACCTGTCTTGTACTGTTCTGTATTCTTTATGACACTATTGCATTCTCTCAATTCTTCCATCTCATCACATCTATTCTGATTATGCCACCTTCATCAGGGAGCCTCCGAAATGTCCACCTTCTTCATCAACTAAGGATTCCTCAGCACTGTCATTCACTCGGCCCTCAGCTGGGTCCGACACATCTCCCATACTTGAGTCCTCATCCCTTCTCTTGCCTCCAGCAACAACAATAGGATCCCACCAACATCCACAGCCAGAGGATCATTAGCTGCCATTTCCTCCACCTCCACTGAGATACCACCTCCATGTACATATTCCCGGTGTCAGCCTTCCGCATGGACTGTTCTTTCCAGGATACCTTGGTCCACTCCTACACTCTCAAAGTGGCCCTCACCCACAGTCCTGCAGCACCTCATCCGCAACTGCATAAGGTATGACACCTGCCCATTTACTTCCTCCCTCCTCAGTGTCCAAGGGCCCAACACACCTTCCAGGTAAAGCAGCACTTTACCTGCACTTCACTCAATCTCGTCTCCTGAATTTGCTGCTCACAGTGTAGTCTCTTCTACAGTGGAGAAACAAAGTATAGACTGGGTGACTGCTTTTGAGAACAACTACGCTCTATCTGCAAAAAAATCCCCTGAACTTCCAGTTGCCTGCCACTTCAACACATCGCATTGTTTCCTGGCTCTGTCTCAGGCTTGCTGCAAGGCTCCAGCAAAGCTGAGCACAAACTGGCAGAACAGCACCTTGTTTTCCACTTTGAGCCCTCCAGACTCAATGTTGCGTTAAATAAGTTTGGGGCCTGAACTCTCCAGTGTCCTATCCCAACCCCACACACCAGGCCTTGTTATCACATGGTCTGCTATTACACAATCCATTGTTAGCCACAAATAATCCCCATTAGCAGCCATTCATTCTCCTAAGTTGCCTCTTGTCCATTTCTTTGTCCAATTGTCCTCCTCTCTCTTTGGGCTCAATCTCTATGGGGCGGCACAGTGGCTCAGTGGTTAGCACTGCTGCCTTGCAGCGCCATGGACCCGGGTTCGATTCCAACCTCGGGCGACTGTCTGAGTGGAGTTTGCACATTCTCCCTGTGTCTGCATGGGTTTCCCCCGGGTGCTCCGGTTTCCTCCCACATCACAAAGATGTATGGGTCAGGTGAATTGGCCATGCTAAATTGCCCATAGTGATAAGTGCATTAGTAGGGAGTAGTTCAGTGGGTCTGGGTGGGTTACTCTTCGGAGGGTCGGTGTGGATTTGTTGGGCCGAAGGGCCTGTTTCTGCACTGTAGGAAATCTAATCTAATCTCCACTATTGTTTACTCCTTACTCACTCCATCCTATCTTCTGCATAAAACCCAACGTTTTCCTAGCTACCATCAGTGTGAAGAAGAGTCACTGAATCCAAAATGTTAACTCTGATTTCTCTCCACAGATGCTGCCAGACCAGTTGGTTTTTCCCAGCAATTTCTATTTTTGTTTTTGATTATACAATACCTTTGAGTCTCGTGGCTTTTAAGTATTTGATTTTTGGTTCTCAGAAGTAAATTAAAATGCAGCCTAGCCAAGTTTAAAGTTGAATTACTACCTCTATTGTATTGCCAAATGCTTACTTTTATGGAAAAGTATAAAATGTCTTTATCTGGTTTTGCCATTTTGGAAAATTGTTGAATATTTCTTATGACATGCACAGATTTTGAACACTTGATAATTTGGGCTTGATATGAATCTGTTAGGAAGCTACTGGAGTTTTAACAACGTTTTGGATTCTGAAGTGTAATTTTGTTTCTCCAATCTAGTAGTTGTGAGTACAGTAATTTTCTACCTGCTGTTCATCAGGCTAAGTGCTGTCTCTGTGTAATAAAATCAGCCGAGAGATGTTTCTGTGTGCTGTTTAAGAGAGTGTTTTAGAGAAAACTAGTTGCAGTTAAGGATGTCAAAAAGCACTTTGCCATTTATTATAAAAATGTTTTGAAGTGCATGTGGAAGAAAGAAAACTGCATTAATTGGCTTTGGAGTGTCAATAAGATCAGAATATATGCTGGCTCAGTTGTTAGTTTTAACAGTGATGGCATATCAGTTCAGTTTTACCTTTGGCTTCTCTTATTTGGTGACAGTCACAGCTCTATAATTAGCAGATTGGAAATTTGGAAGAGATTGGATTTTGACTGGTCAGATCTATTTTTTGGTAGCTATTGGGAAAAATCACCACTTGTCCATGTTTGTCTGTTAACTTATTCCAAGTTATGGCTACAGTACACTTATTGCAGATTAAGGATTCTTTATGAACTTTTTCATGTTTTCCTGTCAGCAGAAAGATAATAACTCTCTTTCTTCTTAATTTCCATTCAGTTTTTGAATTTACTCAGTCATCTCAATTTTCAAAATGTGGAAGTTCAGAAATTTCAACTGTCAGTTTGGTCAGATGGTCTTTTATGTTCTTTTCTATATAAACTCATTATGTACGGTGTTCATAATTCTTTTCCTGCTCTTTTATTGTCAGGTCTGAAGTATTTTCCCTATTCTCTTTTGAGAAACAGCACTGGTGATATGTATGTAATAATCTTAAATATTTTGCTTTATGTTAGGTCTCTGAAGAGCAAGTGCAAGTTCAACTGTAGCTAGCATTTTATTCTAATCTTTGCCTTACTTCAGTGTAGACTAATTATGCTTGCCATGCTAATTAATTCTCATTACCCTTGTATTCTAGCTAATGCTAACTCATGTGCTTTATCAGTACCTGAATGCATTACCCCAATAGTCACTTGCTTGCATGGCAAGCATCTGATATGAAAGGGAGAAGGAATGTTGTGCCCTTGGAGGTGGGTAGGGACCCTGCTTCCACCCCAGTTGTCAGTGGCAGGAAAGTCCTCTTACTGCAAGACACTTGATACCCACTTAATACCTCATCCCACCAGTTCTGGTGTTAACCCAATGGCAGGCAGAAGGCTTGCCATGTGGGAATCATAGTAAGCAAACCCTTTTCGTATTATTGCATGTACCTGCTGGTTTGGGAAGATGAGTGAGTGGGAAAATCCCTCTGTCAAAAACATTCAGTGCCTGTTCAAAGCCCCTGGTGTTGGGATGTGGTTGGGGACCACCACTAAAAGATAGCATCTTCTCTTCCTGTCAATATCCCAAACATCAGGTTGGTGATTGTGACAGCAGCAACCACCAATTCCACTGTTTACAGTGTTGTCCCATAGATCTGCCTCATACTGACCTGCCAAGTGCTGGAATGGACAAAGATGGGGCATTCACGGTTCTCTGAGCAGTGGCTGAAGTCCCTGTTGCCTCCACAAGAATGCACCCTTTGTTCTCCAAACGCTTCTACTGTCACTGAACTTCCATATTTCCATGCTGCTGTTTCTACTCGTGTATTTCTTTTCTTAGCAATTTGTAAGCTGGTTGTTTTCTGTGATTCAAAGTTAGGTTACTTTACTTTTTCAGCATAAAGGATTAGTGACACAGTGGGTTGGCTGAATTGGGTTTAGGTCGCATAGATAATTAAAATGTCATGTCCTGGTACTGACCCCCAACAAAAAGGTTATTAAAGTGCTGACCTTATAGGCAATTAGAAAACAAGTGGTATAAATAATTATTCTTCTGTACAAAGCCCTAGTTAAACCATGTGAGGAATACTTTAAGCAATTGGGTGCACCACTCCTTAGGAAGCATACATTGACTATCAAAGGACTGTGCATAAATTTATCAGAATAGCACCTGGAATCTCCTGAATTAAATCATGCAGAATGATCACACAACCTATTGTGGAATCACCTGAATTTGGCAGTCTGAGTTGATTTGATTGAAGTTCTACAGATGTGAAGGAAAGGATAATTAGCAACTATTTATGCTGTTGTGAGAGTGAAAAAAACTAGGGAACATAGCCTAAAAATTAAAACCAGATCTGTAATGGAACACTTGTATGTGCACAAGGTAGTGCTTGAATCTACTTTTCACAGGAAGCACTAGTTTTGAAATGAATAGGCAATTTTAAATATTTGATTAATGAAACAGGCAAAGGCAGATAAATGAAGTTTCGTCACTGGTCAACCATGATCTTATGAAATTGAGTAACAAGCTCATGGGGTAATGATAAATAGCTTCCTTCTGTTCCCATTGTTCTCTGGTAAACAGCTGATAGTATCTTTTAAAACTGAAAGGACTGCGGATACTTGGGTCTGATGGCATCACTTCTGACGAAGGTTCACTGCATCTGTAAAGTTAAATTAGATTAGATTAGATTACTTACAGTGTGGAAACAGGCCATTCGGCCCAACAGGTCCACACTGCCCCGCCGAAGCGCAACCCACCCATACCCCTACATTTTACCCCTTACCTAACACTATGGGCAATTTAGCATGGCCAATTCACCTGACCTGCACATCTTTGGACTGTGGGAGGAAACCGGAGCACCCGGAGGAAACCCACGCAGACTCGGGGAGAACATGCAAACTCCACACAGTCAGTCACCTGAGGCGGGAATTGAACCCAGGTCTCTGGCGCTGTGAGGCAGCAGTGCTAACTATGCCACCGTGCCGCCCACTAACTCTGATTTCTCTCCACAGCTGCTGCCAGAACTGCTGAGATTTTCCAACAATTCCTGTTTTTGTGCTGCCAGGTCTGTGGAGAGAAATCAGAGTTAATTTTTCAGATCCAGTGAACCTTCGTCAGAAGTGATGCCGTCAGACCTGAGATTTTCCAACAATTTGTTTTTGTTTGTGACAGTATCTTTTATTTTATTTGTTGCTGGCATGTGGGGATCCTGGCAAGCCATCATTTCTTGTCTGTTCTATTTGACTTTGACACTCTACTAGGATGGTTATTGGATTCCATTAACATCTTCTTGCCAGAAACCCTATCTTAGCTCATTTCTCTGAAGTGATTATCCTTTTAACCAGAATTATGCACTAATGAATAGATAGGTCCAAAGATTTAGATTTTTGTTTACATTTGTAATTTGCTACTTTGGTGAGAGGCCTGGAGATGAAGTGTGTTTGAGCAATTGTTTCCTAAATTTGATTCATGCATCATTATCATGACACCTGATTGATTCATGACACCTGATTAATCATATGATTAATTTCAAAGTATGCTTACAATCCGGACAGCAATTAATTAAAAAATGAGTATTGTACTAACTTTTGTCTAGAACATCTTGTTTCCATCATATGAGGATGTGCCAAAGGCATATAAAATGTTATGCGTTAAAGGAAAATGTTGCAAGTTACAAGCAACTTCATATTAGAGATAGTACATTTATTAAAATAAGGCTTGACAGGATCTCTTGAAAATCGCAAAATGATATTAATCCAAGCACAATACTGAGTCCCAGCTGACTGGCAAAGGGATGAATCTTCAAAAGTTAATACAATGTCTCTCAATAAAATGTTTTTTTTTGTGTTCCTACACAAAAAGAGTGAAATATTAAGATTTAACCACAGAACGTGTGGCACAGTGGTTCAGTGGTTAGCACTGCTACCTCAGTAACAGGTTTGATTCCAGCCTTGGGCGACTGTCTGTATGGAGTTTGTACGTTGTTCCTGTGTCTGTGTTGGTTTCATCCAGGTGCTCTGGCTTTCTCCCACAGTCCAAAGAATTGGACGTAAGGTGGATTGGCCATGCTATGTTGCCCATTGAAGCTGTAATATTCTATCACATCTGTAAAACATGAAACCTCTGTATCCAGATAATATAAATAATATAATTCTTTCAAATTAAACAATTTATGCATGGGTTGGCATGTATGAATCTAATCCTCAGAAGATTAATTAAGCAACTGGCCTTCTTTCCCAACTATATAATGGAACTATCCCCAACTATATCTCCTGCATAGTGAAGGCACAGAGTGCTTTTGCACAAGGGAGTTCTTTTCTTCTTGGGTATATTCCAGGACTCCTAATGTTAATGACAGTACTGGGAATAAAAGTATAACAAGATGTCATTGTTCCTAGTATGATATTGGCCGGAATTCTGGCAGTTGGTTTAAATAACGATTCCTCAGGATTTAACTTAACCGATTGAAGCATGCTTGATTTATGAATATTTTTTCATAAATTAATTTTAGAATTAAGATAGTATACAATTTATTTGGGTACAATGAGCAACCTACTTTGTGTTGATTGTGAACATTCCATGATGCAAAATTTAGTGATATTTGTTGCTTATCATTTGACTGATGTATTCTAACAATGCAAATTGCTAGTGGATTTCATTAATACTTCATATTAGAGTTGAGTTCAAAGTATTTGAATGTGTGTGTACTGTCCTGTACATAGTAATGATCATGTCAGTGAAAATTTTTTGAAATGTCACAGTGATTTTGTTTTGTTTGAAATGTCCAATCAACTGTCAGTATTCATATGTACATATGAATAAAAATAATGTGTGTGTACAATATACTGAATATTGAAGTGACCTAATTTAAGTACTGCAAAAGATTTTAAATCTTGCGTTTCAATTACTCTGAGATCTACATTTTGGACTTGAAGAGTTAATGTTTTAATCTTTTAATTTTACAGTATTTGAGATCAATTACAATATTCTTTTAAATGGATGTAAAAGAGATTTACAACATTAGAAATCCCCTATATAATTTTCATGCAACACACTTTTGATTATATGATTAAATTTGAACAAAGTAGGATGCTTAAATGAGAATAAAGCGGAGAAATAATTTGTATATATTGGTTCATTGAATGCCAACTTGACTCACTTAGGAGAAACTGAGGACTGCAGATGCTGGAGATTAGAGTGAAAAAGTATGGTGCTGGAAAAGCACAGCCAGTCAGACAGCATCTGAGGAGCAGGAAAGTTGACGTTTCGAGCATAAGCTCTTCATCAGGAATGACTCATTTGCCTCTGCAGGTTCAAGGCCCAGTTTAGGTCTGGAATGACGAATCTAGGTAGACATTTTAATACTTAAATTTGGGGAATTATTGCAAAACTGTCGGCGGTGGCCTGTCTCATGGGACATTAAACTATGTGGTCCCACTTGTATGTAGTCAATGCTATTGCAGTGAAGATACTTAAATCTGAGATGAAGATCTGAGACACATTTTAAAAGATAGTAACTGTGGCTAAAATTTCTGAACTTTGTGCGTTTTTGATAGAATTGCATTCATTGTGATCTCACCGGTATATGGAAAGTATTTTAAGAATTACTTTTTTTGTGTGTATAGAAGTGTATGTCAGTTATTTTGGGGAATAAAAAGAACTTGTGTTAGGTCTGTTGTTCTGTGCCAACTCAAATATAGTTGTGTCCTAGAAGGTAATGTTTTCCTGTGAAGTGTGGCTTTAATTTTAATAGTGTGTTGATGATTATTGAGGATATTGATGGATTGTTTTTTTAATTCTGTGACGGTCCAAATGTTCCACGTGCAAACAAAAATACAGTAGGTATTGTGAATACATAACCTAATAAATAAGTTGGTGGGAATGGAAAAGTATTCCCTGAAAACCAAAGAGCAGACTTTAAAATAAAAAAAACTAGCCCTCAAGAAGATTGCAAGAGAACTCCTTGGGGCAGACAATAACGAAAATGTATTTTGACTCTTGGTTCAGAATGTAGCACCAGCAACTTAGCAAGTGTTAAAGCCAGAATGCAAATCTGAATTAGTTTTGAATAAGAGTTGATCCATATGTTCTGCTGGTACATTGGAACTTGGAGAATAGGAGCAGGAGTAGACCATTTAACCCTTCGAGCTTGCTCTGACACTCAATATGATCATAGCCGATGATTGAACGCAATCCTCAATCCCATGCTCCCATCATATTCTTTGATCCCTTTAGCCACAAATGCAACATTGACATACTTATTGAAAACACACAATGTTTTGATCCCAATGACATTATATAGTTGTGAATTGCACAGGCTCATCACTCTCGGGGTGAAGCAATTTGTTCTCATCTCAGTCTGCAAGATTCCCCCTTATCCTTAAATTATGATCCCTGGTTTTAGGCTTCTCCATCATCGGGAGCATCCTTTCTGCATCTAACCTGTTAAGATTTAATTGGCTTCGATGAGATTCCTCCACCGCCATCCTTCTAAATTCCAGTGAATATAATCCTAACTGGCTTATTCTCTCCTTATATGAAAATCTGCCATTTCAGGAATCAATTTAGTAAAGATCCATTACATTTGCTGTGGAACAAGAACCTCCTTCCTCAGAAAAGGAGACCAAAACTGCACACAATATTTCAGGTGGGGCCTCACTATTGCCCTGTATAAATGCAGCAAATCATTGATGTTCAGTACTCTAATCCTGTCGCTATGAATGCCATTGTACATTTTGCTGCCTTTACTCCATGTGCACGCTTGCTTTTCATGACTGATGCGTGAAGACACCCAGGTCTCAATGAACAGCCCCATCTCTCAATTTTCAGCATTCACATAATAATCTGCCTTCCTGTTTTTGCTACCAAAGTAGATAACCTCACCTTTCTTCACATTATACTGACTCAGCCTGTCCCCATCATATTGCAACATCTCCAAACATCTCACCTTTACAACCAACTTGCTATCATTAACAGATTTTGAGATATTACATTTGGTTGCTTCCTCTAAATCATCAAAAATATGAATGTTAGATGGACTAGTACCCATCCCTACTGTACTCCATGAGTCACTGCCCACTGTTTGACAACAGACTTGTTTAATTCCACTCTTTGCTTTCTGTCTGCTAATCAATTTTCTATCCATCTCCAAACACTACCCATAATCCCATGTGCTTTAATTTTACACATTAATCTCTTATGTGAAACTTTGTCAAAAGCCTTCTGAAAGTCCAAATAAACTACACCTACCTACTCCCCCCAATCAACTCTACTAGTTAGGATGGAGGTTATCAGGCCCTGGGGATTTATCAACAATTGATTCCAACAGTTTCTCCATCACCGTTTCTTTACAAATACAGATTTATTTTCGTTCCCCTCTCATTACACAACTAAACCAATTCTGCTGTCGCTTTTGGTCCAGGTTTTGAGCTGCTGGATTTATTAGAAGTCTATTCCATTCAGCACTAAATAACACTGTGCTGGTGGTCGTGTGGGACATCTTTTGGTATGACAATGGTGTTGTCTGGGGCATTGTCTTTAGGGTATGATTTCATGAGTACTTCACACAAGTCCACTGAGACAGCTCTCCCAATTTTGGCAAGGACAACTTTACAGGCTTGGCGAGGCTCAATTTTTAGTGCCTTGATTAAAAGGTCCATCCATTTCTTTTTTTTTGGTGCTTTTCAAGCCGTTTTACTGAGCCACAATTGAGTGGATTTCTAAGCCGTTTCAGAGGCACTTAAGAGTTGCACTCCCCAACTTGCGAACAGGTTCCTTTCCTGAGTTCATTCACAAGTCGGTATGCTGGCACAGTGGTTAGCACTGCTGCCTCACAGCACCAGAGACCTCGGTTCAATTCCCACCTCAGGCGACTGACTGTGTGGAGTTTGCACATTCACCCTGTGTATGCGTGAGTTTCCTCCAGGTTCTACGGTTTCCTCCCACAGTCCAAAGATGTGCAGGTTAGGTGAATTGGCCATGCTAAATTTCCCGTCGTGTTAGGTGAAGGGGTAAATGTAGGGGAATGGGTCTGGGTGGGTTGCACCTCGGCGGGTTGGTGTGGACTTGTTGGGCCGAAGGGCCTGTTTCCACACCGTAGGGAATCTAATCTAAAAAAGTCGGTTTGGATGCAAGTTGGAACATTATGCAGATGAGATAAAGTAGACATTCATAAGTACAGGAAATGTTCATAAGTCGGATGTTCATAAATCCTCCTCCTTCCTCTCCTCCCTCTCAACGCACCCCACCCCGGCCACCACAGTGCATTGATTAGGTCTGGAGTCACATGTAGACCGGACCAGAATGATATGTTTCCTTCGCTAAAGGACATTAGTGAATAAATGCTTTATTTTGTCAAGCGGCAGTGGTTTTATGGTCATCATTCGTTTTCTAATGTTTCATTTTTCTTGGATTCAAATCCTGCTGTATATTTGTTGGATTTGAGCCATAGTTCCTGGAATGCTTCCTAGGTTTCTAACAAAGACTACCACCTATGCCATCACCTCTACTGTATAGTTACAGATACACAGGTTTTAACTGACTGCAAGTGGTCAATGTAAGTTGATATACAAGGGATATTATCCACTTGCAAATAGATCTGAGATGAGTTATGTGCATGAATTTTATGATCAGGAATGAATTGTTTCAAATTACATCTGAGTTTTCCCTCCAAGATTAATCATTGGTAATGAACATAAAGTGTTTTTCCTAACATCTGACTGTTTTGCAGTTTGGAAAAGACCATGGGGTTGCTATAATAGAACCAATTCTTTTATCCAATAGAAATAGAACTTCACTATTGCCAGATTACATAAAAGTTTGAATGAGTTTCAGAAGTTAACTGCACGAATCTGGTGTGTAATTGTTTGTGTATTCAAGTTATAGTTTGTTTAATTGCTGCAGGTTTCACTTCATGAATTAATTCAGTTGTAATTAAACTGCGTTATTGGGCTTTGGTGTAGAATAAGCACATTAATGTTACTTATGCCTTTTGACACTTTGATTTCCTGGTTGCATAGATACATTTTCTTTCTTTGGCATTGTTGTCTCCTGATTGAATGAGGGGAGGGGGAAGTGAACAAGCAAAAATAACTGTGTCTCTTTGAATCAAAAATAGCAATTGTAATCATTCTTCCTGGCAATGTGCTCACTGATATCCCCATTGTGTCATCTGTTTGTGGCTTAATGGTGAAACATTGAACGCTAGTGAAAACAAAAATATATAGAATAATGGAATCATGAGCAGGTCACGAATTATTGTCTTGTTGGGTTCCAACCTTCATTTGGAGTCCCCATGTCAGTAAGTTCCCAAATGATGTCCTAATCGAAATTACAAAATTTTCATATAGGATACTTCACAGATGTGGGAACAGTTGGAACTGAATTGATTGAAAATGAAGATGCTCAGTTGTCATGGATGCCAATATAAATTGTATAAATATATAGGAAAAGCAAATTGTGATGCAAGAGTTGGAATATGAGTTCCCTTAAAAAAAAACTGCCTTTAAAAAGCCTCTGCTGTGATATTCTTAGGTGAAGAAGTCTTTACTTACCCACTGAGTTTTATTTATTTTATATAATTCCCAATAGGAACTAAATGTCCGTCAGCTGACATTATCCACAGACAAAGGCAAGTATGGCATTCAACTAAGGGCAGAACCAGATCACATGGTTCTCGGAAAACGCCTGAAGGGTGCATTCAAATCTGTTACAGCAGCTATCAAGGCACTCCAGAGTACACAGTTGGAGGAGTTCCAAAAGACAGGTGTGTAACAGCAAACTGTTAGTTCTTTGCTGTGGAAAGAACAGTCATTTCTTGCTCAAAATATATACAGCATAATTAGCCATTTTAAACTGCATAGCTGAATGTTAATGCTATCAAATTGTAATCTGATAAATTAAACATAATGTATAAATGTAGCGTCTCGGAACAACTGAAAACTACAGAATTGTTTCCAGACTCCAGTTCTTATTTTTTCTATATAAACTTTAACATCAAATCCACCTGTTTCCTATAATATCTGGAAATAATAAACATTTTTATAATTGTTTAGAGCTGCAGTTATTCTTTAAGTGGCAGTGCAGCTTTCCATACTTCTCCTAATGTAAGGAAGGAATATGTTTTGAAATGCAAACATTTGTACTAACATATTTAAAATTAACAAAAATTTGAAATGGTCAGTTGATGTGTAGGTCTTGCATTTTATAAATATTAACTTGTGTTACTATAAAACCTTCACATTCTCAGAGCATTGAGGAGTTTTAGAGCCATTTGATCTTTTGAACTGAGGTCACTGTTGTAGGCTAGAGAAGAAAAAATAAATTCTCATGCCAACATTTAAATAAATATTTTAGCCTTCCTCTGACTAAATTTAGAAAATGCTGCAAATTGAATAATATCAGCATTTGATCCAAGTAAATCTTTTTTAGCCTCAGCTGAAATTGAAAGAATTTCATTGCCTCCATCTTTTATGCTAAACATCCTGAAAAAAAAACCCATCAATCTGCAATGAAGATCATCAATATCACAGTTAATAAAACAAAACATACTGGAGAAGGTCTGCAGTATCTGTGAAGAGAGAAAAGAATTAACATTTTGAGTCCAACATGACTTGCTTTCCTTGAAATGTCGGGGTTCTAATGGAGAGCAATAAATTTGAAACATAAACTATGTTCCTATCTGCACAACTGCTAACAGAACTGCTCCAACATCTTTCTCCATCACTTCCTATTGATAGGTCATATTGCCAGAATCTACGGTGTTTGCTTGAACTAAATTTAATTCTTGCCATGAATTGCATTCCTAATACTTAACATTTAATGAATAGGAGCCATAGTTGTTGAAGGACATGAGCTTCATGAGGAAGACTTGCGTCTTATGCATAAGTTTGATCCAAATGCAGGAATAAGTGCTCAGTATGAAGCCCATTCTGACGCTCAAGTAAGTTTTTAATTTAATGCAAAGAGAAATTATTTGCAGAAATTAATTATATAGTAAAACTTAGCAATGTATCTAATATATATTAATGTAAGTGTTAAAAACAACTTTTGAAACTTTTTTGGAGTCGAGACCGTGGTGCTGGAAAAGCACAGCAGGTCAGGCAGCATCTGAGGAGCAGGGGAATCAACGTTTCGAGCATAACCGTTCAGGTTTTGAAACTTTTTGCTTGGCTTTGCTTTCCACTTGATTTTGAAATGAATGCTCATGAGCTTTGAAATTGTTTTGCTTGTACTCCCCTTTAACCGTCTCTCATTGTCCTTGACACCATGAGTAACTTGCTAGTTCATTTCAGAAGATTGTTAAAAGTCAAACACACTGCTGTTGCTCCAGCATTACACTTCTGCCAAATGGGGAAGGATGGCAGATATTTGACACTTGTGTAAGATTTTAACACTTATGATAGTTCAGTGGTCATCTTTTACTGATACTTTTCTATGCAGATTTATTAAATTAATAGTACCAATCCAATGTTTTCAGAAATTATATGTTTGCATCACTAAATGTGTAAATATAGCTGGAAATGCAGAATTTAGAGCAGTTTTGTCATTTCAGTTGTTTTAATTTGTTTCTTTCCCCATTTAGATTTTATGAATCATATTATTAATTTATTTAGTTAATTGAACTTTAGTTCTGAAGTTGCTGTTGTAGGATTTGAACTTGTCTCCAGATCGTTTTTCTATGCCCCTCCAATGTTACTCCAGTAGTATTCTCAATATGTTACATTGTCTGACGTGCCCCGTACCCACTATTTAATAAATTGTTGTGTAAATAATTAATGACTATAAGTGTAGCTGATAATACAGAATAGTTCAATGACTTGACCACTTTAGCAGTATTAATTCTGCTCCTTTTAAACTTTTAGATTTCAGTATTAAATCCAAATAGTGTACAGAGGAACCTCGATTCTCCGAACGAGATGGGTGGGCAGTATTTTGTTTGGATCATTGATTATTTGGTTTATTGATTCAATGCTTCTTCTCTGGGGCTCGGAGTTTTTCCTCACACTGCCTGCCTTGCTCCCTCTCTGTGTTTTAGGGTTTGTTTCTGAGCAGACACACAGTTGTGTGTAAGGGACCTGCAGCATCCCTAACCCCACCCCCAAAATCAGTTCAATGGCATCGACACAGCAAGCACCTGTTAAGACTGCTCCCCGAGACACATCTCCCCAATCCTGTCCTGCCCACACCCACTGACGGCGCCCTGTCTGACCTGGCCATGGCCCCATCCCCCCACCTCTCTGGGGCAGACAGACTGGACACCAACAGTAAGACTGCTGCTGTCTTTGGGGGATGAGTCTCAAAATAGCACACAAACACACACACACACACACACACAGCCACACACACAACATTTTACTGCAACTTTTTAACAGGTTCCACCTTTGCCCTGGACATGATAATGTTGGAGAGATTATCTGGGGAAGGGGGTTTTAGGGTATACCCCTGTGTCAAACTCCAGGGAAAGTGTGGGGAGAGAGAGAGAGCGCATGGGCGGTCAGTCATTTGGAGATGGTGCCTAGGCTCCCATCGATGTCCAGGATTCTTCTCGGCAACATTTCAGTAAGCCAGGTTCTTTTTTAATCATTGTAAACAAAACACGCAAACAGTGTTGAAACACCTCTTTGATGTAATGTTTCTATCGGGACCTTGAGATCTTCTTCGGGTAATCCAAAATTTGGATAATTGAGGTTCCTCTGTATTTAACCCACCAGCTGAGAAATATCTCTGATCTGTTTCTGCTGCATGTCTGATGAGAGGTCATCAGTTTAAACATTTCTTTCTCCATGACCTGCTGAATATTCGAGCACTTTTGTATTTTCATTAACATTGGTCTGGATGTCTTTTGCTTTTTATCATTGCAACGGGACATTTGCTGCTTTCTTCAGTTTAGTTTGTAAAGGTACACCCTAAATGTATGACTTGTTGTTTAATTGCATTTTTGGTCATTTTCTTACATTCAGCTTCCCTTGTCCGTGTCTCCTTTGCCCACTATTGGCAACTGTACCAACATTCACCTAGGCCCTACACTCGAGTCTTTCTTCTTGTAAGCACCCACTGCCTGCCTTCTCTCTCAACCCTTTTAAAAGAAGGATCTCTTTAAAACCATTTATTTTGATCAAACTTTAGATCCTCTGCTAAATATTTAATCCCTCAATTAACATATTTTAAAAAAAGTTAACTTGCTTATAGTCCCTGCACAATCTGTGGAACCTTCCCTGCAAATTGGTTGCTGCCCTCAGTTGACTGTAGTTTACTTTGAGATTCTCTGAGGTCATAAGTTGTATTTCTTTCTTCAAAACATCTTCCATTTCTTCCTAATTGTGCCTCTGTGGTGTGCTTTCTTTGTTTTATCATGAAATTATGTAAATGCAAGATAATGCTGATGTAGTTGCTCAATATTGTTGAGACATAGTGAGTAATAGCATGAGTCCATTCAGCCCAATGTGTCTGCACCACTCTTTTGAGGAATTTTCCAGTTCATTGCCTCAATCTTTCTGCATAAGCTTGCGATTTTTATTCACTTTCCTTTTGAAGGCTTTTGAGACTATATCCACCACCCATCAGGCAGTTCATTCCAACTTCAAAGCACTTACTTTAAAAAATGTTTTCCCTCATGTTGCTTCTGATGCTATAGTCATTTTATATTTAGGCCCTCAGGGTATTCTCCCTGAAACATCAGAAACAGTTTCTTTGAATTTACTGCGTCTAAATCATTCTTGATTTTAAACAACACTGACAAATCTCTTCTTCACCTTCTGTTCAGACTCAATCAATATGACACTATTCAAAGGAAATTCTCCCAGTGTTCTGGCGAACATTCATCCCATAACAATCGATATCTTAGGAGAATATGCTGATTCTGACATTTCAGATGATGTGATGCAGTTTTTGATTTTTGTAGAACAAAAGCAGCAAGTGTTTTTTCTTCAGCTTATGAACAGGTTGGACCGTAGGGTCTGTTTCCATGCTGTACGTCTCTATGACTCTTAAGTACTCAACAGATCTGGCGGCATTTATCAAGAAACAGGGTTAATGTTTCATTTCACGTTTTTTTTACTTTTCATTTACTGTCTCCAGATCAATTTGATTTTGTTTCTTCACTTGCACCATTATTAATCTCTTTGATTTTCCATAATTACCCTCTGTCATTCAACCTCTTCCACTTTCCACCCTTACCTTTTGTTCTCCTCCTCTAATCCCACCCCCTCTCCTCTATAACCCCCTTGTTTACATTTCTAGCTTCTTCCATTGCTCATGAAATATCATTGATGTGAAATGTGTTTTCTTTCTAAACCATCTGTGGTGCATATTCAGCATTTTTCAGTTCAAACTTTTAACATATGTAGTATTTTAAAGTTTTTTTTAATATGATTGGTTTGATAGTTAGAGAGCCCTAATTTGTTGAACTATTGTCCTGATAAGTGTGTGCGCATTTTGTTATCTTATGAAATGATACTCTTTTCTTTTAGGTTTTGGTTCTTTTAGATGTTACACCTGACCAGTCGATGGTGGATGAAGGAGTTGCACGGGAAGTTATAAATCGTATCCAGAAACTTCGAAAGAAGGCAAGTTTTTTTTTCTCCCCTGTTCTTTATCCATTTGTACTAAGCAACTTAACTAACACACTCAACTAGCTGTTGTTCTGATGTGAGCTAAAGCAGTTAATGTTGGCAGACTGTCTGGCAGTGGCAGCATCATGTCACAATCCTGTGCCCACCTGCAAACTTGAGCAGGGATTGATAGACAGTGATCCCAAGGCCAAATATTTCCCCCATTCTCAACCTCAACTCAACCTGGAGCTGCTGTCATTTTTCATATACTGACCATAGAGTTCAGCACAGAATTTTAAACAAGAGCTTAGATAGTCACCAGCCTAAACAGATGATTGACAGAGAGAGCATCAAAGATAAATTCATAAAGTATACTTACTAGTAAACAATTTGTGTTATTGAGAGGATTGGAGACACATCCTCATACTGATTTACTCAATTTGTGATGAATCCCCCTTTCATAAGCATTCTTTATACTGCAGGAGCCAGCATTCTGAGAAACATTCGGGGACATTCAGTTCCGAAGGATTATTACAGTTGACTGTTCCAAACTGTTAGTTGCATGCAATTCTGCCTAAAAATAGATGTAGATGAATTGAAAGGCTTTCAATAGGTCACTTGTGACAGTTAAAGGTTCACTGAAGAAGAGTTCAAAGGGTATGACGAGGTCGTGAGAGAGATAAGGGGAGACCTTGAAAAAGAGGGAAATGACCAGAATGGGAGCAGTTGCTGAGGTAGTCCATGACAGATAGCTCTCGGAAGGGAGTTTCAAGGCCAGATTAGCAACGAGTGACAAATTTGAACGTCTTGTAAAGTTTAATAAGATTAGATGACCAGCCATTAAGTCTCCTGTTGTTTGTTTAAAACCGTGAAATCTTGTAGTTTTATTATCCTTGGATGTCATGTTCTGTCTATTTTTTTTAAAGCCCTAGCCAGCTCATAACATAGTTTGGCAGTCTGGTAAATAGAAGAGATGTATCATATCTACAAGCAATAATAGTAACAAATTTCATTCAGTTGACTAAATGTCAGCATGGAGAAGAAATTGTTTCATATTCCCCATTCCTCACCCAATTTCCACCCCAGGGAGCTGAGAAGACTGAGATTGGTGGATTATTGGGGTTCAATAAAACATGGCGTTAGGGTGAGAAAGTGGGAGTTCATGTGGGAGTTCAACCATGATCTTCTTGCCAACTGGAAGCTGGCAGAACAGCTTCCACTTGGTAAAGTGGGAGACCAGAAGTCAATCTTTTCTCTGTTTCAGATTTACTCACAAAAGGAACTTTACAGGTTTATACCTTTTTAATTCTGAAACCCAACACCAGTGTAAATAAGTATCTCTTTATCAGTGCTCAAGTAATTATCTAATGAATGTCCTTTGTTTATGTATCTTTCATCTTAAATTATGCAACAATATCATTTTGTAAATGTTACTGAGCAGCACAATCTACAGTGTGGTTATGTCAACTGCAAAATGCCTTAGTACTTCATAACCTACTCCAAATAGTTAACAGGTGCATATGTTGCTTAAACTCCTCAGATATTTTGATTTTACCTCAAAGCAATTCAATTCAAATAGTACATGCTGATTTTTGTTTTTTAATCGTTCATGATGCTAGATTGCCAAATTAGTAGATTGATGTTCTTGAAGTAAAGTTGAAAAGAAATACACTTAAACAAAAAAATTGGAAGAACTGCAGATGTTGAAAATCAGAAACAAAAACACAAATTGACGGAAAATCTCAGCAGGTTTGGTGGCATTTGTGGAGAGAAATCAGTTAATATTTTGGGTCCAGTGACCCAAAGAAGCATTCTGAAGAAGAGTCGCTGGACCCAAAACATTAACTCTGATGTCTCTCCTCAGATGCTGCCAGACCAGCTGAGTTTTTCCAGCAATTTGTGATTTTATCACTTAAATGTTTTTGTTGCTTTTGTTAAATAGGTTTTAGCTTTTTTTAATATACAACTTTTTGTTAAGAGTAAAAACTGGAGAGGTTATTAGCCTTCCAGAATCAACCTGCATTCAGATGAAATTTTCTGTCAATTCAGTTTTGTTTTCTGCAGGACACAAAATGATTGGTGACTAAACTAATGAAAGTAGCTTGTATTAGTTCACATTTGTCAAATTGTGGGCAGGTAGCATATTCTGTGTAAATCCCCATTGGTTCAATCATCATGAAGCTGAAAATGTGTTGCTGGAAAAGCGCAGCAGGTCAGGCAGCATCCAGGGAACAGGAGAATCGACGTTTCGGGCATAAGCCCTTCTTCAGGAATGAGGAAAGTTTGTCTAGCAGGCTAAGATAAAAGGTAGGGAGGAGGGACTTGGGGGAGGGGCGTCAGAAATTGATAGGTGGAAAGAGGTCAAGGTGAGGGTGATAGGTCAGACTGGGGTGGGGGCGGAGAGGTCAGGAAGAAGATTGCAGGTTAGGAAGGCGGTGCTGAAACCGACCGACTCCCACAGCTACCTGGACTAGACCTCCTCCCACCCTGCCCCCTGTAAAAACACCATCCCATTCTCCCAATTCCTTCGTCTCCGCCGCATCTGCTCCCAGGAGGACCAGTTCCAAAAACGCACAACCCAGATGGCCTCCTTCTTCAAGGACCGCAATATCCCCCCCCGACGTGGTCGACGATGCCCTCCACCGCATCTCTTCCACTTCCCGATCCTCCGCCCTTGAACCCCGCCCCTCCAACCGCCACCAGGACAGAACCCCACGGGTGCTCACCTACCACCCCACTAACCTCCATGTACAGCGCATAATCCGCCGCCATTTCCGCCACCTCCAAACGGACCCCACCACCAAGGATATATTTCCCTCCCCTCCCCTACCAGCATTCCGTAAAGACCACTCCCTCCGTGACTCCCCCGTCAGA